>NC_092757.1:45678948-45836448 GCF_047496795.1 Chiloscyllium punctatum | reverse complement strand
AGAAAGGGTGGTGTAGACATGGTATTAGAAAGAACGCGGCTGTACAGATGCTGTGCTTGTCAGGGGACAGAAAGCAAAGTGTAGGGGGAAATGGATATTTTTGGATTTGTGGAATGATGGTCTTATCAATAAAAAATGACAACTAGAAAGGTTAACAAGATCCAAGGAAACTGGAAGCTGCTTCAAGCTGCAACTCTCCCATTCCCAGTCCACCCCATTCCCCCCCTTGTACACAGTGACATATCCTCCTGTTCCCACCCCATTCCCCCCCTTGTACACAGTGACATATCCTCCTGTTCCCACCCCATTCCCCCCCTTGTACACAGTGACATATCCTCCTGTTCCCACCCCATTCCCCCCCTTGTACACAGTGACATATCCTCCTGTTCCCAGCCCATTCCACCCCTTGTACACAGTGACATATCCTCCTGTTCCCAGCCCATTCCATACCTTGTACACAGTGACATATCCTCCTGTTCCCAGCCCATTCCATACCTTGTACACAGTGACATATCCTCCTGTTCCCAGCCCATTCCATACCTTGTACACAGTGACATATCCTCCTGTTCCCAGTCCAGCCCATTCCCCCCCTTGTACACAGTGACATATCCTCCTGTTCCCAGTCCAGCCCATTCCCCCCCTTGTACACAGTGACATATCCTCCTGTTCCCAGCCCAGCCCATTCCACCCCTTGTACACAGTGGGATATCCCATGTGAGGATGTGGTAAGTGTGAAGGAACATCCCTGGATGTCGGGATGGGCTGGAGCCTTTAAAGGCCTCAGTGGGATTTAGTCTCCAAAGGCCCAAAGCCTATCAGGTGAAGGGTGATATTCCCTGGGAAATGATTCCCACACTCCCATTCATGGCCTGTGTTCAGCCTTTCGAGACCCCTCCTCCCCCCACCCCCAACCCCCAACCCCCCCCAACCCCCCCCCCCCTCCCCCACCCCCCACAACTTCACACCTGGCCCGAATATCAAGGTCCAGTCAAAATGCAGCGGATATTGTGATTGGAGACTTTTCCAACTCATCCCTCCCCTGGTGTAGATGCTCTTTGAACTTGTCGGAAGTGTCAGGAATTTCGGGATCCTTTGGACGGTGCCTTTATGATGATAGTGAAGGTTGAACTCAGATGGAAAATATGGACTCAGTGAGAAAGTGAGAGTGAGAGAATATGTGTGACAGTAAGAGAATGACTCTCAGTCCTGGAGTTAGCATTTGGCCCTCTTCCGTTGCAAACTGCAAAACCAAATGTTGACTTTGGGTATTCCGAACAGCAAGGCAAGTGAGGGCCCCACCCTCCAATTAAGCCTTATGTTCTCCCATTTTGTAACGTTTTAGGTACGGAGGCTGGTTTGACTTTGAACTGCAGAGATTAGCTTTTGGTCAGCGTCGGAAGCGAAAACTCCCGAACAGGGCTGAGAAAGTAGGTCAGCTGTCTGGTGGAGACTGAAACTGGGTGGAGTTTCTGATTACTCAGGGTCTGACTCGGAAATAATGAGCTTTCTTGGACTTGCTTTCCCCTAAAGGGAACCGTTCTTATTCATCAGGACTACTTGGTGAACATAGTGTCCTCTCCAAGTAGGAAATACAGATTTAACATTTAACCAACTCCTACAATTCATTAAAAGGCGTAAACTGTCTTTGCCTAATTAACGCTTTCCTCACTCAAATCAAACTTGATGCACTTTGTGACAAGAACATGCTGCAACGATAAAGTTCAGAGAAATTAGTTCCCTAGTGACTTCCTGGATGTCATTGTTGTCAGGAAGGAAGGGGAGGGAAATGGAAATAGTGTCACTTTGGACTTGATAGTCAGATTCCCCACCTTTTCTGAAATAAAATGAGCTCTTCAGAGTTTTAGAGATCTCTATGAGATCACTTACCCTCTGTCTTTTTTTTTAAACCAGAAAAGAGACACTCTTGTTCAGGGACTAAACCCACCATGACCAGGAACAAGGTGTTGGACTGAGGTGGTCAAAGTTAAAAATCACACAACACCAGGTTGTAATCCAAAAGGTTTATTTGGAAGCACTAGCTTTCGGAGCACTGCCCCTTCATCGGGTGGTTGTGGAGGTGCAGATCGTGCCCACAGAATTTATAGCCAAAGGAGTCCAGTGTCATGGCGATGTGATACAGTAAACAATGGGATACCTGTTTTTTAATATCTGGGATTTACATGTCAAAGAACAGAAACCAGCATATCCCATTGCAAAAGATAAAAGCTTTAATCTAAGATTGTTTACTGTGTGACTGGCGTTATGTGATTTTGAAACAAGGAAAAGAAAGGGCTGTCCAGAGAATTATACCAGAATGCAGCAGATCAATGGTACTGAGCCTATTCAGCTGACACCTCTAATCAAGGCTGGGATGCAGTGGAACATTACCACTCCCCATGTACACACCCTTGCATACAGCCACTCGCTGTCCACGTCACCACATGTTTTGAGTCCTATTTGTCCAGTCTGCCACTGGAAGTCTGCACCACATCCTTTGTTTGATGCCTGGAGATACACGAAGGGAGGATCAGGGAATGAAATCACCATTTCCCCGTTGGAGCAATTCTTTACATTTCAGGGTCACCAATTGGCTCGACCTGCAAACACTGTCTCCTCAAATGAATCTTAAGGGCCCTTCAGCTTTTAACATCCTGATGCCAGGCAGCATTTGATAACCAATACAAATACTGACACTTAAAGACTGGGAATCCTCTTTACTTAAGGCAATAATTTAGACTTCCCTTGTTTGAGACAGTGGGACTGTAAGCTTTGGGATTGCAGAGCTCTGGTCTGGAGTCAATGGTTATGGTCTTTATAGACAGAAGGAACAAGCAGTTACAAAGAATAGGGCAAAGGTGAGGACTGCAGATGCTGAGCCTAGATCAGAGTGGTGCTGGAAAAGCACAGCAGGTCAGTCAGCATCCGAGGAGCAGGAGAATCGACATTTCGGGCAGGATCTTCATCGGGAATGATCATTCTCCAACCCGATACATTTTTGTTGCAGTTTTCAAATGTTTCCTTTAATCAAACAGCGCACGGTATCCCACTTCGTTTTCGTGTGCAGCACCTACCTTTACCCGAAAACCTCGACGTGGAGGTCAAAGGGCAGGTAAAAGTCAAGGCAGATCAAAGGGGGTCCGTGTGAGATACAGGAAGGGGCTGTCAAAGCAAAAATGCAACAAAAAAGGCTGCAATGCCAGGCAGCTGTCCAAGTGCCTTCTACTAAGTGTTAATGGAAATCTAACAGTAAGCTGACCACTTTTTGCAATCCATCTTTTACGATTTATTTTCCAAAGTTTTGAGAGTTCCATCTATTTTTTTTCATTTTCCAGACTTTCCAAACTTTTTTTCAAACGTTTTGGTGAAGTCTATTCCAGCAAATGCACTGCAGCCTGTGATAGATGGGATGTGCTGCGTTTTCTAAGGGACATTGTGATCTATTCCAGTTGCCCTTATGTGGAGGATATTGTTACTCATTCGTTATCTCAAAATCTAATTTTAGGAAGAGTAAGTATCTCTGTTAGCGTCTGATTTGTAGCTTTTACTAAATCAACGAAAACACCACTATGTCACTTGAACGATTGTAAGACCCTATACATAACCCCTTTAGCAAATTCCTGAAGAAGGGCTCTTGCCCGAAACGTCGATTCTCCTGCTCCTTGGATGCTGCCTGACCTGCTGCGCTTTTCCAGCAACACATTTTCGGCCCTTTAGCAAATGGCAGGCATACTGTCCCATATTGGCCTCAGCAAAATTCGATCAAAATAACACCAGAGGCTTCAGTGAGTAGCATTTGTATGGATCTCACCAAGTAACACAGATGTATATACCATGATGCTGCACTGCGAGCTGGTTGACACCAGAGTGAGAGGCCATCTTTCCCTGCAAAATACAGACAATAAAGAGACTGTGACCTTCACAGCATATGAACATTCACACCCAGGTTGGTAAACACAAGAGCATTCAGTCTCACTAGCACACTCCAGTAGATTTGAAGCTCGTTTTTAAGTGCTGCCCTTGTGTATTCTTCTATGGGAAAAAAATCGTATCTGCAGTTTGGAACATAATCCACAGGGCAATTAATTCTCTGCTGTTGATTAGGATTGACAGCCCTTCATTACCTTTGCAGTCATAAGAAATCTTAATCCAGTCTATTTGAGGTCTCTCTCACACTTTAGGTTTAATGTTTCACCAGAATCTCTCCCTGTCTTGGTTTCTCCCCTCCGTCTTTCTGTCTCTCCTTTCTCCCACTCTCCCCAGGCAGACACTTCTACTCGAACAACAGCCAGTCTTAACTGTGTCAGTCCTCTTTTGAAACACACCTTTTGCAATTAAAGGTAAGAATATCCACAGGATTTCAGGGCCCTGATCCATCATTGTAATATTGGACAGGTGGTGGCCTTCGCAAAATCGTTCTCATTTGCTTTCCAAACATGATCCCTAACAAAATCCCAAATCTCGAGCAGTAGCTTTGGGATATATGTCTACACATTTAGGTTCTCAATGTTGCTGTGACTGACGGTTTTGGTATGCTCCGTACTTGCTCACTAATATTTCAATTTGTTATGGACCAGGCCAGACCCCATCAAAATATTATAACGAGTAGCTAGACCCTAACCTTTTCTTATGTTAACGGCAGATGTGAACAGCCTGTTCCAGATGTGATGTGACTGGCCAAATTACCCGACCATAAGCACTGTATTTAAACACTGTAGTTAAAATACAAACAGAAAAAAGAACTTAGAATAACTTAACTCTATTTGAAAACATAACTGCATAATAGATTAGATTACTTACAGTGTGGAAACAGGCCCTTCAGCCCAACAAGTCCACACTGACCCACCGAAGCACACCCAACCAAGACCCATTCCCCTGTACCTAACACTATGGGCAATTTAGCATGGCCAATTCACCTGACCTGCACAGCTTTGGACTGTGGGAGGAAACCGGAGCACCCGGAGGAAACCCACACAGACACACGGGGAGAATGTGCAAACTCCACACAGTCAGTCGCCTGAGGCGGGAATTGAACCCGGGTCTCAGGCGCTGTGAGGCAGCAGTGCTAACCACTGTGCCACCGTGCCACCCACAAATAGATGCAGTAACAATGATTAATTAACTGTTCCAATACAGTCACATCCTATAACCACACCCCTTGACAAAAAAGGTAAATTCAGATACAAGTTCATATATACAGTTCACCAATCCAGAAGGAAACAATATCAAGAGAACATTCGGTGAGTAGCAGCCAGGAGATGTTTACTGAAGCTTCCAACTCTGTTGAGACCTCAGTGCTGCTACAAAACCAAAACCCAGAGACCCTGATCTGTGAGAGTTAGCCACACCCATTCAGGCTGTTCAGCAAGTCCGGCAGTATCCGGGGACCAGGAGAATCCACGTCTCACAACTCCCCCACTCCTCGGATGCTGCCGGACCTGCTGTGCTTTTCCAGTGCCATACTTTTCAACTCTGACTCTTCAGCATCTTTCTCCGAGTTCTTGTAAAAAATCCAATCCCTCCCAAGCTGTTTCCTGAAGTGGTCTTCAGTAAGCAGCTTGGCGCCTTGTGTTCAATCTCTCTGTTAAAAGAAACCAGGACAAAATATCAGATATCACAATGAATCCCCGATCGATACACCTGTGTGTGTGTGAGAGAGAGAGAGAGAGAGACACTATTTCCTGTTAAAGCGCTTCAAACACAAGTATTTGGTTTCCATTGAAGATTATATTCTCGAGATTCCAAACTCATTCCCTGAGGTTGGTTACATGTCTCCTGACCAAGGTGTAACACATGGACTTGGAGCTGAGCTTTCACCTCGATGTCAATGCTTGCCTACTCGTGAGTCCAGGGGGAAGGCAAAATGTTTGTTCAGGGTTTATCCTTCTGCTCAATGAGTCCGAGGTGTCTGTGTGGTGGGCCACACCACAAGGCCAGTGCCATTATGGTTCATCTCAGCCAGCCATCGCTTCTTCTTGGATGCATACACCACACCCTTTAGATAGCGCAATGATCCTGTGTGATTATGTCCAGCTCAAACGTACTCAACTTGTGAAGAAGGTTTTATCTGTTTGGCTTTCTGAGCTCTGGGATTAGTGTTCTTAGAATGATCGAATTCCCAATGTGACCCATTCGACCCATCGAGTCCACACCTTCAAAGGGCATCCCACCCAGACCCACCCATAGCTAATCCATGCATATCCTTTGACTAACTTATAAACGCAAGGTGCTGCATTTTGGGAAAGCAAATCTTAGCAGGACTTATACACTTCATGGTAAGGTCCTAGGGAGTGTTGCTGAACAAAGAGATCTTGGAGTGCAGGTTCATAGCTCCTTGAAAGTGGAGTCACAGGTCGATAGGATAGTGAAGAAGGTGTTTGGTATGCTTTCCTTTATTGGTCAGAGTATTGAGTACAGGAGTTGGGAGGTCATGTTGCAGCTGTACAGGACATTGGTTAGGCCACTGTTGGAATATTGCATGCAATTCTGGTCTCCTTCCTATCGGAAAGATGTTGTGAAACTTGAAAGGGTTCAGAAAAGATTTACAAGGATGTTGCCAGGTTTGGAGGATTTGAGCTACAGGGAGAGGCTCAACAGGCTGGGGCTGTTTTCCCTGGAGCGTCGGAGGCTGAGGAGTGGCCTTATAGAGGTTTACAAAACTATGAGGGGCATGGATAGCGTAAATAGACAAAGTCTTTTCCCTGGGATTGGGGAGTCCAGAACTAGAGGGCATAGGTTTAGGGTGAGAGGGGAAAAATATAAAAGAGACCTAAGGGGCAACGTTTTCATGCAGAGGGTGGTACGTGTATGGAATGAGCTGCCAGAGGAAGTGGTGGAGGGTGGTATAATTGCAACATTTAAGAGGCATCTAGATGGGTATATGAATAGGAAGGGTTTGGAGGGATATAGGCCGGGTGCTGGCAGGTGGGACTAGATTGGGTTGGGATAGCTGGTCGGCATGGACGGGTTGGACCGAAGGGTCTGTTTCCGTGCTGTATGACTGTATGACTCTATGACCTAGCCTGCACACTATGGACAATTTAGAATGGCCAATCTAACTAACTTGTGTATCTTTGGACTGTGGGAAGAAACCGGACCACCTGGAGGAAACCCATGCACACACGGGGAGAGTGCGCGAACTCCACACAGACAGTCGCCCCGAGGGTAAAATTGAACCTGACTCCCTAGCGCTGTGAGACAGTAATACCAACCACTGAGCCACCTACCATTCTACTTTGTAGCTGCTGCTCCTACCTCTGGTCTATCAACCCATACTGGATCTATTCTGCTTTTTTTCAAAAGGGAAAATTCCACCATGAAACCTTGTTCTTTCGCTATTTAATTCGGTGGTTCAAATCCCAACATGGAAGATGGTGCAATTAGAATTCAATAAAAATCTGGAATCAAAAAGCTATTCCAATTGGCAGCCATGTAATTGTTGTTAATCATCATTTTAAAAAACCATTTGGTTTAACTATATTCTTTAGAGAAGGAAATCTTTACTTGGTCTGGCCTATGTGTAACTCCAGACCCACTGTAATGTGGTTGACTCCTAACAGCTTCTGAAATGCCCCAACGTGCTGCTCAATTCATGGGGTCGGTCTGAGGGCCTGGTTCATTGTGGTGGCACAGCAAAATGGGATAGAGGTAGATGCTACATTGGCAATGGCTTGTACTTAAAAAGTCTTAAAATTGATAAATCTCCTGGCCCCGATGGGATACACCCTAGAGTTCTGAGAGAGGTGGCTGAGGAAATAGCAGAGGTTTTGGTTGAGATCTTTCAAGAGTCACTGGAGTCAGGAAAGGTCCCGGATGATTGGAAGATGGCTGTAGTAACCCCCTTGTTCAAGAAAGGATCAAGGCAAAAGATGGAAAATTATAGGCCAATTAGCCTAACCTCGGTTGTTGGTAAAATTCTAGAATCCATCGTTAAGGATGAGGTTTCTAAATTCTTGGAAGAGCAGGGTCGGATTAGAACAAGTCAACATGGATTTAGTAAAGGGAGGTCATGCCTGACAAACCTGTTGGAATTTTTTGAAGAGGTAACAAGTAGGTTAGACCAGGGAAACCCAGTGGATGTCGTCTATCTAGACTTTCAAAAGGCCTTTGATAAGGTGCCACACGGGAGGCTGCTGAGCAAGGTGAGGGCCCATGGTGTTCGAGGTGAGCTACTGGGATGGATTGAGGATTGGCTGTCTAACAGAAGGCAGAGAGTTGGGATAAAAGGTTCTTTTTCAGAATGGCAGCCGGTGACGAGCGGTGTCCCGCAGGGTTTGGTGCTGGGGCCACAGCTGTTCACATTATATATTAATGATCTGGATGAGGGAACCGGGGGCATTCTAGCGAAGTTTGCCGATGATACGAAGTTAGGTGGACAGGCAGGTAGTACTGAGGAAGTGGGGAGGCTGCAGAAGGATCTAGACAGGTTGGGAGAGTGGTCCAGGAAATGGCTGATGGAATTCAACATGAACAAATGCGAGGTCTTGCACTTTGGCAAAAAGAATAAAAGCATGGACTACTTTCTAAATGGTGAGAAAATTAATAAAGCCAAAGTACAAAGGGATCTGGGAGTGCTAGTCGAGGATTCTCTAAAGGTAAACATGCAGGTTGAGTCTGTGATTAAGAAAGCGAATGCAATGTTGTCACTTATCTCAAGAGGGTTGGAATATAAAAGCAGTGTTGTGCTACTGAGACTTTATAAAGCTCTGGTTAGGCCCCATTTGGAGTACTGTGTCCAGTTTTGGGCCCCACACCTCAGGAAGGATATACTGGCACTGGAGCGTGTCCAGCGGAGATTCACACGGATGATCCCTGGAATGGTAGGTCTAACATATGAGGAACGGCTGAGGATCCTGGGATTGTATTCATTGGAGTTTAGAAGATTAAGGGGAGACTTAATAGAGACGTACAAGATAATACATGGCTTGGAAAGGGTGGATGCTAGGAAATTGTTTCCGTTAGGTGAGGAGACTAGGACCCGTGGACACAGCCTTAAAATTAGAGGGGGTAAATTCAGAACAGAAATGCAGAGACATTTCTTCAGCCAGAGAGTGGTGGGCCTGTGGAATTCATTGCCGCAGAGTGCAGTGGAGGCCGGGACGCTAAATGTCTTCAAGGCAGAGATTGATAGATTCTTGTCTCGAGGAATTAAGGGCTACGGGGAGAATGTGGGTAAGTGGAGTTGAAGTGCCCATCAGCCATGATTGAATGGCAGAGTGGACTCGATGGGCCGAATGGCCTTACTTCCACTCCTATGTCTTATGGTCTTATGGTCTTAAATGATGAATACATGATTTACAGCAAATATACACAGAAATTAGGTGCAGGAGTAGGCCATTCAGCCTTTTTGAGTCTGCACTACCATTCAATATGATCATGGCTGATCAAGCAAAGTTTGTATCCAATTCCTCCCCTCTCTCTATGCCCCTTGATCCCTTTAGCTGCAAGGACCATGTCCAGCTCCTTCTTGAATATATCTAATATATCGAATGAACTGGCCCCAACAGCTTCCTGTGGGAGAGAATTCCACAGGTTTACAACTCTCTGAGTGAAGGAATTCTTCCTCATCTCAGTCCTGAATGACTAACCCCTTATTCTTAGGGTGTGACCCCAAGCTCTGGACTTCCCCAATATCAGGACCATTCTGCCCGCATCTCGCCTGTCCAGTCCCAATTACATTCTTAGAAAAGCCCAAGAGGCAAAATGAGTTATAGATAAGGAAGGACGTTATAGATGGTGCTGGCTGAAAGGGAGAGGTTTCAAAAAAGGTAGGAAGGCCGAGGATTTGCAGCGTTTTAGAATCCAGCAAAAAGAAAATCAAGAAACTAAGTAACAACTGGGAGAATTGAATAGGAAAATAAATCAGCAGGCAACATCCAAACCATCTGCAAAAGCTGCTATAGTTTTGTAGAAAGGAAATGATCAACAAAGTCAATGGGCAGGAATGGAGGACCATGTAGAGTTTTTTCATTTTAGGAAGGTATGTTGTGTCAGCACAGGCTTGGTGGGCCAATGGACCTTGTTCCTGTGCTGTATTATTCTTTGTTCTTTGTAAACGTCACAGGTAGAAACAGGCGAATTTTTCATGGGGCATGGGGAAATGGCTCAGAAGCATATGAATTGACTTGTGACTGTCTTTCGGAGAATTGGCAGGTTTTTTTTCTCTCAGATTTGAACAAGTGGAGTCCTGTGAGGTTTATGCTCGAGAGACCCAGCTGCAGACAAAACTCTGTCAATGATTTGGGTGTGAGCTCCCACTGGAACGTTTCCAAGTTTGCAGATGAAAGGAGGAGGGAATGCGAGTTGTGAGAGGGATGCAAAGACATTCCTGAGGGATTTAAGTGGGCCAAGTTAGTTGGCAACACAAGGAGAGATGGAATGGAATGTGGATAAAGGTGCGGCTGTCCACTCTTAGAGAGGAATAAAGGTGTGAAGTGCTTTTTCAATGTGAGAGTTCAAAAAGTGTGTGAGTGTCCAATCAGATGAGGTGTCCTTGTTCATAGGTCACTGAAATGCAGGTGTAGCAAGTAGTTAGGAAGACAGATGTTATTCTTTTAAAATCAACTGAAACAAATTAAAGCAAATTAACCATCTATTAAAGGAACACAATAACAAAAAAAAATCCGGTGTTCAAATTAAACATCCAAAATCTAAATTAAAATGGTACTATGGGTGGAGCTATTGGGGTAGCACAGTGGCTCAGTGGTTCGCACAGTTGCCTCACAGCGCCAGGGACCCAGGTTCGATCCCTCCCTCAGGCGACTGTCTGTGTGGAGTTTGCACATTCTCCCCGTGTCTGTGTGGGTTTCCTCCCATAGTCCAAAGATGTGCAGGTCAGGGTGAATTGGCCATGCTGATTTGCCACAATGTTTGGTCAGGGTAAATATGGGGGAATGGGTCTGGGTGGGTTACTCTTCGGAGAGTTAGTGTTGGGTCGAGGGGCCTGTTTCCACACTATAGGGCATCTAATCATATAAACGTATCATTAAGTGAACCACTCAGACTCTAAAACCTGCTCCGCCATTCAACAAGATAACGGACTGATCTGACTGTATTGGGTCATACAGGCCGGACACAGGCCCTTTGGTCCAACCTGTCCATAATCCCAAACTACACTCGTCCCACTTGCCTGCACTTAGCCCATATCCCTCCAAACTTTTTCTATTCATGCACTTATCCAAATGTCTATTCAATGTTGTAACTGGACCAGCATCTACCACTTACTCTTTAGAATTAGAATCCAAATCCCTACAGTGGAGAAACAGACCCTTCGGCCCAACCAGTCCACACTGATGCTTCAAAGAGCAACTCACCCAGACCCATTCCCCTGACTAATGCACCTTACCTACACATCCCTGAACAACATGGCCAGTTCACCCAACCTGCACATCTTTGGACTGTGGGAGGAAACCGGAGCACCCGGAGGAAACCCACGCAGACATGGGGAGAATGTGCAAACACCACACAGACAGTCGCCCGAGGTTGGAATCGAACCTGGGACCCTGGTGCTGTGAGGCAGCAGTGCTAACCACTGTGCCGCCCCAGACTGAAGTGAAGAGGAAAACCTTTGAGTATTGAATCTTTGGGATTCCTCACTGGGGAGGGCAAAGAAAGCTCAGAATTTATGTTCCTGATACAGAGTGGAAGATGACATCAAGGATAACATGGGAAAAGGAGGTTGAGGAAGATGATGAATCATGATGTCGAATGGCAGGACAGCTTTGTCAGGGGGCTGAATGGCCTACAGTTACTCTTGTGTCTCTACTGGGTACAAAAACAACTTAATACAGTGTGTGCTAGAAAGACATGCATTTATATAGCATCTGTCTTGAGCACTGTCTGTCACATAGCACTTTATTTCTAGCATGTGTCCAGCAAGATTCCACAAATTGAAACAGGCCAGTGACCAGCTAATCCGTTTTAGATGATGGTTGGGATGGGGGGGTGGATGTATTATCCAGGACTTTGGGGGGAGCCCGAATTCCTCTTTCTTGAGGTAAAACAAGGGAATTTTAACCTCCGGCCGAGGGGCAGACCATTTTAGGTTCACACCTGGGACACGGCAATGTCCTCATGTACCTTGGTGTAGTTTCTCTAGCCCCTGAAACCCACTCACTCTCAGACTCTGACGATGGGGTGATATGGCATTGGCTGCTGAGAGATAACTTTCTCTGATGATATTAGTGCAGTTCAGCTTTCCCCTTGGCCTGAAGAAGGGCTTACGCCCGAAACGTCGATTCTCCTCCTCCTTGGATGCTGCCTGACCTGCTGCGCTTTTCCAGCAACACATTTTTAAGTTCCAGTGTGTCTAAACCATGGTATTCACTGGGCTTCATGTCCAAATAATCCACTTGCACGTCTATAACGTCTCCTGGACAAGCTCCGTGAAGCATGAAGAATGTCAGCTTAAAGCACCATCAGTGTGTCCCACTTCCAAACATAGGTCTCTCTCGCCATCCTGTGTGCATCTGTGTTATTACACCCTCAGAACTGAGGATTCAGGGCTGCAAGGCTGAACTGAATTGAAAATGTTATTAGATTAGATTACTTACAGTGTGGGAACAGGCCCTTCGGCCCAACAAGTTCACACCGACCCTCCGAAGAGCAACCCACCCACACCCATTCCCCTACATTTACCCCGTCACCTAACGATACGGGCAATTTAGCATGGCCAATTCACCTAACCTGCACATGTTTGGACTGTGGGAGGAAACCGGAGCACCCAGAGGAAACCCACGCAGACACGAGGAGAATGTTATTGTAAATACAATGAAGCATCCATTACTAACAGTGACACTGCTTCTAAAACCTTATTCTGTAACTTGTCCTGTTTTTAATCCCCTTGTGATAAATTCCTCTTATGTCGTAATGAACAAGGTGTGATGAAAATTAATTCAATACATTTGAAATGTAGTCTCAAGTGTGCACACTGAAGAATTCCCTTACTTTGCGGAGACATGATCCAGGATTTATTCTCAGAATGAAGATAAAATTAAAAGATGGTCTTGTTTAAGTCCTTTGAAACTCATAAGGACTTCATTACACTTCAGTTTGACTCAGTAACAGAGGGACTACCATCTGTTTTAACTGCTAAATGGTGAAGATTTCTCGGTAGACTTTCAAAAAGGCAGGATCCAGATGAGATTAGTATTGATGTGTGATGGCGAACTCCCTGGAGTTGAAGTTTTGAGACAGTGGGAGGGGGGTTTATTGCAGAAACAGAAACAGACATGGTGCAGAAACACCAGTGTTTAGCAGTGGGTCACGATGGTGAGTCCATTCCTGGTAAAGTTCACTGGGGTGAGGGGACAATGGACCAGTGATTCCATCTGTCAAACATCAATCCTAGTTAATTCCATGTTCCTCCATGGGGCGTGACAGGGCCAGTCTGTGTCAGCCATCTTTCATTGTCCCAGACCCGAATGGAATGCTGCTGGGCTGTTTCAGAGGGTGGGTTAAGAGTCAACCACATCGCTGTAGGACTGGAGTCACATGTAGGCCAGACCAGATGAGGCTGGCAGGTTTCTGTCTCTCAAGGACATGATAGGCTTTTACAATGATAGTTGACCGTTGTCCTGACCTTATTAAGGGCTTGTTAAAGTGGGTGCTTGATAGATTGGCAGGGCACGTGGGTGCATGTTTAATGTCTGCCTGAGGCTGCCCAGCTGAAAGAGCCTTACAAAGAGGAGAAGAATCAGGCCTTTCGGCCCATCAAGGCTGCCCCACCATTCGCTCATGACTGACATGGACGTGGGGAGATTGTGGGCAGCCAGTCATTGTCACACAGGCTCTGGCCCACAACAGTGTCAAAGAGTGTCAAAGTCAAGGGATTTTACCTTTGAACTTAAGATTAAAAGAACCAGGAGTGGGACTAGGTCTTTCAGAACCCTCGACCCTGCTCCACCATTCTTATACCCTTCTATAAGGCCCCCCCCCTTCACTCTGCTACGCTCGAAAGAGAAAAGTCCCAGCTTGTCCAACCTCTCTCTATAACTCCGACCCTTGGGTCCTGTCAATATCTTTATAAATTTATTCTGCACTCTGTCCAGTTTCGTAACATCCTTCCTATAACAAGGTGACAAAAAACTGAACACAATACTCCAAGTGCAGCCTCACCAATATCCTGCACAACTGCAATTTAACTCTCCAACTTTCTATACTCAATGCCCTGACTGATGAACGCCAGTGTGCCAATGTCTCCCTGTGCCTTCACCTTCAGAGAACGATACACCTGAACCTCAAAGTCTCTCTGATTCCCTACACTCCTTAAGACCCTACCATTCACCATGAAACTCCTACCTTGAATTGACTTTCCCAAATGCAAGACCTCACTCTTATCTATGTTAAACTCTATATACCATTTCTCAGCCCCACTTCTCCAGCTGATCAAGGTCCTGCTGCAATTTCTGAGAACCTTCCTCACTGTCCACGATGCCGCCTATTTTAGTGTCATCTGTGAACTTACTAATCACGTTTTGTACATTCTCATCCAAATCATTGATATCGATAACAAACAGCAAGGGCCCAGCACCACTAGTCACACTGAGGCGCTCCACTAGTCACAGGCCTCCAGTCCCACAAGCATCCTTCACTATTACCCTCTGCTTCCTACCATCAAGACAATTTTGTATCCAATTTGCCAGTTCCCCCTAGATTCCATGTGATCTAACCTTCCAGATCAGCCTACCGTGTGGAACCTGATCAAAGGCATTACTGAAATCTATATAGACTCCATCTACCGCCCTGCCCTCATCAACCTTCCTGGTCACTCAAAGAACTTTAACAAATTTGTAAGGCATGATCTCCCACTCACAAAGCCATGCTGACTACTCCTAATCAAACCCTGTCTTTCCAAATGCATGTATATCTTATCTCTCAGAATCTTCTCAAGTAATTTACCCACCACAGATGTTAGACTTATTGGTCTATAGTTCCCAGGATTTTCTTTGCAGCCCTTCTTGAATAAGGCACAACATCCGCTACCCTCCAGTCTTCCGGGTCCTCACCCATCGCTAACGATGATGCAAAACTATCAGCCAGGGGCCCTGCAGTTTCTTCCCTAGCCTCTTGCAGGGTTCTTGGATATATCTGGTCAGGACCAGGAGATTTATCCACCTTCATACATTCTAATACATCCAACCCCTCCTCTGCTGTGAGATGGACAGTCCCCAAGATATCATCATTAACTTCCCGAAGTTCCCAAGTCTTCACGTCTTTCTCCACGGTAAATACTGAGGAGAAATATTCATTGAGAACCTCGCCATCTCTTCAATTCGACACATACATGTCCACTTTAGTCCTTGAGGAGTCCTGTTCTCTCTGTAGTTATTCTTTTTCCTTTAATATATTAAAAGAACCTTTGAATTCGCCCTAATCTTCTCAGCCCAGGCTATCTCATGCTCCGTTTTCACCCTCCTGATTCCCTTCTTCTGTAAACTCCTACATTCCCAATATCCCTCCAGGGATTGCCTTCATCCTAGCTGCCTCCTCCTTTTCTCTGGTCAATACCTCTTGTCATTCAACGCTCTTGTCTCAGCGTCACTTTCCTGCCTGGAGTCCATAATCCTTAAACCCGATACTAATCTGCCCATCACCTCCTTAAATTTATTTCGTATCTGGGCACCTGCTGCATTTTGGAGGAGCGCACCTTGATGATCCTTTTGAGAGAAGTAATTTCTGCTCATCTGCTAAAGTCTGTTAGCCCTTACCTTATAACTATGACCTCTCATTCTAGATTACCCCACATACAAAACCTTCTTTCAACATTGACTTGGTCAACTCCTTTTAGGAGTTGGGACGTCATGTTGAGGCTATCCAGGATATTGGTGAGGCCTCTTCTGTGTGCAGCTCTGGTCACCCTGTAATCGGAAGGATATTATTACCCTGGAGAGGGTTCAGAAAAGATATACCAGGACGTTGCCAGGAATCGAGGGTTTGAGTTATAAGGAGGGGCTGGCACTTTTTTCATTGGTATGTAAGAGGTTGAGAGGTGCCCTTATAGAGCTTTATAACATTATGACCGACATAGATCATGTGAAGGGTAGGGGTCTTTTCCCGAGTGTAGGAGAGGTGAAGTCGAGTGGGTGAAGGAAAGCATACCAAACGCCTCCTTCACTATCCTACCAACTCCACTTTCAACCTGCACTCCCAGGTGACTTTGTTCAGCAACACGCCTTAGGACTGCACCATTAAGGTCCTGCCCTCGTTTGGCGCTTCCCAAAATGCAGCATCTTGCATTTATGTATCTCCTCTTCGTTTTTAAGGTGAGAAGGAGAAAGATTCAAAAAGGACATGAGGGGCAACATTTTTACACAGAGATTGGTTCATATGACGAAGTAAATGCCAGGGAAAGTGAAGGAACTGGGTACAGTTACAACATTTAGAAGACTTTCGGATAAGTTCATGAGCAGGAAGGGTTTGGAGGGATATGGGCTAAAGTGCAGGAAAGTGGGACTAGTTTTGTTTTGGGAAACCTGGTTGGCCTGAAGGTTCTGTTTCAGTGCTGTATTTCTGTCCGATTCTATCCTCCATCTCAGAGTGTGTGTCTGGGGGAGGTGGGAGTATGGGGACAGGGTGTAGGCTGCGACCTCAGAGGAGGCTGCTGACAGCGTTGTGCTGGTTTCAGCCCGGCATCCAGTGGCCGGGAATCCTTCAGGCATCTTCCCTCCCGGGATTGGAAACGGGAATGGTCTTTTGGGCGGCTCGGTGGGCTGCACCGAACTGTCTCTTCCCAAACCCAGGAGCCAGCAATTCATATTAAGATGGATCTTTTCTTAAGTTTTTAATTGTTTTCATTTTCACCCATGCCTTCTGTTATTAATCTAGTCCCCATGGTATAGTGACTAACACTTTTCAACTCTACATTCAGAAATGTCCATGCATATCTCCCCTAAACTTGTCTCTCTGTGTTGGTGCAGGGTGTCTGCGTTGGTATAATTTGCCTTTTGGCATTGCCCCCCTCTGTCAGCTTGTAGTGATTCAGTCTGCCCCTGTGTATCTGTAGGATGTTATTGGTATATATTGATATGCATATGGACGTATACTGTGTCTGTGAATTAATGCAGGCTGTCTGTTGGCATTAGCCCTGTCTGTACTGGTACATTTTGATTGTCCAGGAGAAAGTGAGGACTGCAGATGCTGGGCTTACCAGAGTTGAAAAGAGTGGCGCTGGAAAAGCGCAGCAGGTCAGGCAGCATCCGAGGAGCAGGAGAATCAACGTTTCGGGCATAAGCCCTTCATCAGGAATGAGGCTTGTGGGCCTGGGGGGGGCGCAGGGGGGTGGGGGAGGGCTGAGAGATAAATGGGAAGGGGGTTGGGGGCAAGGTAGCTGGGAATGTGAAAGGTAAATGGAGGAGAGGGTAATGGTGATACCTCGGGGGGAAGAGGGTGGAGCGGATAGATGGGGAGGATGATGGACAGGTCAAGGGGGTGGCACTGAGTTGGAGGCGTGGCACTGGGATACTGGGGGTGGAGAGGAAATGGGGAAACCAGCGTAATGTGGAACCGACTGATTCCACACGAACTCTGGCCGACATTCAGACCATCACAACTTGGCCCTGAACAGGACAACCCCAGTACCTACTCCACACCACACGGCATCAATGCGGATTTCACCAGGCTCCCCATTCCCGGGACCTGTCCATCTTCCTCCCCACCTATCCCCTCCACCCTCCTCACTGACCTTCACTCCCACCTTCATCGACCTATCGTAGTCCCAGCTACCATCCCCTCAGGCCCACCCACCAACCCCCCCTCCCATTTATCTCTCAGCCCCCAGGCCCACCTCCCTCATTCCTGATGAAGGGCTAAAGCCCAAAACGTCGATCCTCCTGCTCCTCGGATGCTGCCTGGACGGCTGCGCTTTTCCAGCGACACACACTTGGCAGTCATTGGTCTAGACACATGGCGAACCAACGCCACCATCATCCCAGCGGCTGCAGCTTCACACCAAGAGATAGCTGGTGGTCAATTCAACCTGGAGGCCATCATAGCTCAGGCAAGGGGAGTCATCGAGAAGGGGAGTCCTTCATATTAACCTCAGCCCGTGTGGGAATTGAACTCATAAACCAGCCGTCCAGCCAACTCAGCTAACCAACCACTGCCATAGTGATAGAGTCTGTGCGTGTATTGGTGCACGTGCAGCCAATCGCTGTGCAGAATGTCTTGATTGATTGGCGACTCAGCCAATGATACTAAAGAACAGGAGTAAAGTAAGAGGCATCCCGAGTCGTTCCATCTGAACTGACCTGGTGGCAGGAGCTGAAGGAGTTGTGGCTATCCTTCTGAAACGACGATCCCACACCATTCCCTCCCTCCCGACCGCCCTACTGCCTTCATCGCATGAAGGTGCAGAGTGGGGCATTGGAAAGAGAAGGAGTCAGCGAGAGTGACTGAGAGTGAGACAAATCGAGACTGAGAATGAAAGAGTGAACGTGCGTGTGTCGATGGGAGTGAGTGTGTGAGTGATGATGGGAGTGAGTGAGTGTGTGAGATGGGTGAGTGTGTGTGTGTCGATGGGAGTGAGTGTGTGAGTGTCAATGGGAGTGCAAGTGTGAGTGTCGATGGGAGTGAGTGTGTGAGTGATGATGGGAGTGAGTGAGGGTGTGAGTGTCGATGGGTGTGAGTGTGTGAGTGATGATGGGAGTGAGTGAGTGTGTGAGATGGGTGAGTGTGTGTGTGTCGATGGGAGTGAGTGTGTGTGTGATGATGGGAGTGAGTGTGTGAGTGTCGATGGGAGTGAGTGTGAGAGTGACGATGGGAGTGAGTGTGTGTGTGAAGATGGGAGTGAGTGAGTAAGTGAGTGTCGATGAGTGTGAGTGTGTGAATGACGATAGGAGTGAGTGTGAGAGTGATGATGAGAGTGAGTGTGTGAGTGATGATGGGAGTGAGTGTGTGAGTGATGATGGGAGTGAGTGTGTGAGTGATGATGGGAGTGAGTGTGTGTGTGATGGTGGGAGTGAGTGTGTGAGTGATGATGGGAGTGAGTGTATGTGTCGGATGTGAGTGAGTGTGTGGGTGATGATGGGAGTGAGTGTGTGAGAGTCTATGGGAGTGAGTGTGTGTGTGTCGATGGGAGTGAGTGTGTGAGTGATGATGGTAGTGAGTGTGTGTGTGATGATGGGAGTGAGTGTGTGCGTGATGATGGTAGTGAGTGTGTGGGTGATGATGGGAGTGAGTGTGTGAGTGTCAATGGGAGTGAGTGTGTGAGTGATGATGGGAGTGAGTGTGTGTGTGATGATGGTAGTGAGTGTGTGAGTGATGATGGGAGTGAGTGTGTGTGTGATGATGGGAGTGAGTGTGTGTGTGATGATGGGAGTGAGTGTGTGTGTGTCGATGGGAGTGAGTGTGTGAGTGATGATGGGAGTGAGTGTGTGAGTGATGATGGGAGTGAGTGCGTGAGTGATGATGGGAGTGAGTGTGTGTGTGATGATGGTAGTGAGTGTGTGTGTGATGATGGGAGTGAGTGTGTGAGTGATGATGGGAGTGAGTGTGTGAGTGATGATGGGAGTGAGTGTGTGTGTGATGATGGTAGTGAGTGTGTGAGTGATGATGGGAGTGAGTGTGTGTGTGATGATGGGAGTGAGTGTGTGTGTGATGATGGGAGTGAGTGTGTGTGTGTCGATGGGAGAGAGTGTGTGAGTGATGATGGGAGTGAGTGTGTGAGTGATGATGGGAGTGAGTGTGTGTGTGATGATGGGAGTGAGTGTGTGTGTGATGATGGTAGTGAGTGTGTGGGTGATGATGGGAGTGAGTGTGTGAGTGATGATGGGAGTGAGTGTGTGAGTGATGATGGGAGAGAGTGTGTGAGTGATGATGGGAGTGAGTGTGTGTGTGTCGATGGGAGTGCAAGTGTGAGTGTCGATGGTAGTGAGTGTGTGGGTGATGATGGGAGTGAGTGTGTGAGAGTCTATGGGAGTGAGTGTGTGTGTGATGATGGGAGTGAGTGTGTGTGTGGAGATGGGAGTGAGTGTGTGAGTGATGATGGGAGTGAGTGTGTGTGTGATGATGGGAGAGAGTGTGTGTTTGTCAATGGGAGTGAGTGTGTGTGTGATGATGGGAGTGAGTGTGTGAGTGATGATGGGAGTAAGTGTGTGTGTGATGATGGGAGTGAGTGTGTGTTTGTCAATGGGAGTGAGTGCGTGTTTGTCAATGGGAGTGAGTGTGTGAGTGATGATGGGAGTGAGTGTGTGAGTTTCGATGGAAGTGAGTGTGTGTGTGATGATGGGAGTGAGTGTGTGAGTGATGATGTTAGTGAGTGTGTGGGTGATGATGGGAGTGAGTGTGTGAGTGATGATGTTAGTGAGTGTGTGGGTGATGATGGGAGTGAGTGTGTGAGTGATGATGGGAGTGAGTGTGTGTGTGATGATGGTAGTGAGTGTGTGTGTGATGATGGTAGTGAGTGTGTGAGTGATGATGTTAGTGAGTGTGTGGGTGATGATGGGAGTGAGTGTGTGAGTGATGATGGGAGTGAGTGTGTGTGTGATGATGTTAGTGAGTGTGTGGGTGATGATGGTAGTGTGTGTGTGAGTGATGATGGGAGTGAGTGTGTGAGTGATGATGGTAGTGAGTGTGTGAGTGATGATGGGAGTGAGTGTGTGAGTGATGATGGGAGTGAGTGTGTGTGTGATGATGGGAGTGAGTGTGTGAGTGATGATGGGAGTGAGTGTGTGAGTGATGATGGGAGTGAGTGTGTGTGTGATGATGGGAGTGAGTGTGTGAGTGATGATAGGAGTGAGTGTGTGTGATGATGGGAGTGAGTGTGTGTTTGTCGATGGGAGAGAGTGTGTGAGTGATGATGGGAGTGAGTGTGTGTTTGTCGATGGGAGAGAGTGTGTGAGTTTCGATGGGAGTGAGTGTGTGAGTGATGATGGGAGTGAGTGTGTGTGTGATAATGGGAGTGAGTGTGTGTGTGATAATGGGAGTGAGTGTGTGAGTGATGATGGGAGTGAGTGTGTGTGTGTCGATGGGAGTGAGTGTGTGAGTGATGATGGGAGTGAGTGTGTGTTTGTCGATGGGAGAGAGTGTGTGAGTTTCGATGGGAGTGAGTGTGTGAGTGATGATGGGAGTGTGTGAGTGTGTGATGATGGGAGTGAGTGCGTGAGTGTCTATGGGAGTGCAAGTGTGAGTGTCGATGGGAGTGAGTGAGTGTGTGATGATGGGAGTGAGTGTTTGTGTGAAGATGGGAGTGAGTGAGTGTGTGAGTGTCGATGGGTGTGAGTGTGTGAGTGTCGATGGGAGTGAGTGTGAGAGTGACGATGGGAGTGAGTGTTTATGTGAAGATGGGAGTGAATGTGCGAGTGATGATGGGAGTGAGTGTGTGAGTGTCGATGGGAGTGAGTGTGTGTGTCGATGGGAGTGAGTGTGGGTCGATGGGAGTGAGTATGGGAGAGTCAATGGGAGTGAGTGTGTGAGTGATGATGGGAGTGAGTGTGTGAGTGATGATGGGAGTGAGTGTGTGTGTGATGGTGGGAGTGAGTGTGTGTGTGATGATGGGAGTGAGTGTGTGAGTGATGATGGAAGTGAGTGTATGTGTCGGATGTGAGTGAGTGTGTGGGTGATGATGGGAGTGAGTGTGTGAGAGTCTATGGGAGTGAGTGTGTGTGTGTCGATGGGAGTGAGTGTGTGTGTGATGATGGGAGTGAGTGTGTGTGTGATGATGCGAGTGAGTGTGTATGTGATGAAGAGAGTGAGTTTGTGAGTGATGATGGGAGTGTGTGAGTGATGATAGGAGTGAGTGTGTGTGTGATGATGGGAGTGAGTGTGTGAGTGATGATGGGAGTGAGTGTGTGAGTGATGATGGGAGTGAGTGTGTGAGTGATGATGGGAGTGAGTGTGTGTGTGTCGATGGGAGAGAGTGTGTGAGTTTCGATGGAAGTGAGTGTGTGTGTGATGATGGTAGTGAGTGTGTGAGTGATGATGGGAGTGAGTGTGTGTGTGATGATGGGAGTGAGTGTGTGTGTGATGATGGGAGTGAGTGTGTGTGTGATGATGCGAGTGAGTGTGTATGTGATGAAGAGAGTGAGTGTGTGAGTGATGATGGGAGTGTGTGAGTGATGATAGGAGTGAGTGTGTGTTTGTCAATGGGAGTGAGTGTGTGAGTGATGATGGGAGTGAGTGTGTGTGTGATGATGGGAGTGAGTGTGTGTGTCGATGGGAGTGAGTGTGTGAGTGATGATGGGAGTGAGTGTGTGAGTGATGATGGGAGTGAGTGTGTGTGTGATGATGGTAGTGAGTGTGTGTGTGATGATGGGAGTGAGTGTGTGTGTGATGATGGGAGTGAGTGTGTGTGTGATGATGGTAGTGAGTGTGTGGGTGATGATGGGAGTGAGTGTGTGAGTGATGATGGGAGTGAGTGTGTGTGTGATGATAGGAGTGAGTGTGTGTGTGATGATGGTAGTGAGTGTGTGGGTGATGATGGGAGTGAGTGTGTGAGTGATGATGGGAGTGAGTGTGTGTGTGATGATGGTAGTGAGTGTGTGGGTGATGATGGGAGTGAGTGTGTGAGTGATGATGGGAGTGAGTGTGTGTGTGTCGATGGGAGAGAGTGTGTGAGTTTCGATGGGAGTGAGTGTGTGTGTGATGATGGGAGTGAGTGTGTGAGTGATGATGGGAGTGAGTGTGTGTGTGATGATGGTAGTGAGTGTGTGAGTGATGATGGGAGTGAGTGTGTGTGTGATGATGGGAGTGAGTGTGTGTGTGATGATGGGAGTGAGTGTGTGTGTGATGATGGTAGTGAGTGTGTGTGTGATGATGGGAGTGAGTGTGTGAGTGATGATGGGAGTGAGTGTGTGAGTGATGATGGGAGTGAGTGTGTGTGTGATGATGGTAGTGAGTGTGTGAGTGATGATGGGAGTGAGTGTGTGTGTGATGATGGGAGTGAGTGTGTGTGTGATGATGGGAGTGAGTGTGTGTGTGTCGATGGGAGAGAGTGTGTGAGTGATGATGGGAGTGAGTGTGTGAGTGATGATGGGAGTGAGTGTGTGTGTGATGATGGGAGTGAGTGTGTGTGTGATGATGGTAGTGAGTGTGTGGGTGATGATGGGAGTGAGTGTGTGAGTGATGATGGGAGTGAGTGTGTGAGTGATGATGGGAGAGAGTGTGTGAGTGATGATGGGAGTGAGTGTGTGTGTGTCGATGGGAGTGCAAGTGTGAGTGTCGATGGTAGTGAGTGTGTGGGTGATGATGGGAGTGAGTGTGTGAGAGTCTATGGGAGTGAGTGTGTGTGTGATGATGGGAGTGAGTGTGTGTGTGGAGATGGGAGTGAGTGTGTGAGTGATGATGGGAGTGAGTGTGTGTGTGATGATGGGAGAGAGTGTGTGTTTGTCAATGGGAGTGAGTGTGTGTGTGATGATGGGAGTGAGTGTGTGAGTGATGATGGGAGTAAGTGTGTGTGTGATGATGGGAGTGAGTGTGTGTTTGTCAATGGGAGTGAGTGCGTGTTTGTCAATGGGAGTGAGTGTGTGAGTGATGATGGGAGTGAGTGTGTGAGTTTCGATGGAAGTGAGTGTGTGTGTGATGATGGGAGTGAGTGTGTGAGTGATGATGTTAGTGAGTGTGTGGGTGATGATGGGAGTGAGTGTGTGAGTGATGATGTTAGTGAGTGTGTGGGTGATGATGGGAGTGAGTGTGTGAGTGATGATGGGAGTGAGTGTGTGTGTGATGATGGTAGTGAGTGTGTGTGTGATGATGGTAGTGAGTGTGTGAGTGATGATGTTAGTGAGTGTGTGGGTGATGATGGGAGTGAGTGTGTGAGTGATGATGGGAGTGAGTGTGTGTGTGATGATGTTAGTGAGTGTGTGGGTGATGATGGTAGTGTGTGTGTGAGTGATGATGGGAGTGAGTGTGTGAGTGATGATGGTAGTGAGTGTGTGAGTGATGATGGGAGTGAGTGTGTGAGTGATGATGGGAGTGAGTGTGTGTGTGATGATGGGAGTGAGTGTGTGAGTGATGATGGGAGTGAGTGTGTGAGTGATGATGGGAGTGAGTGTGTGTGTGATGATGGGAGTGAGTGTGTGAGTGATGATAGGAGTGAGTGTGTGTGATGATGGGAGTGAGTGTGTGTTTGTCGATGGGAGAGAGTGTGTGAGTGATGATGGGAGTGAGTGTGTGTTTGTCGATGGGAGAGAGTGTGTGAGTTTCGATGGGAGTGAGTGTGTGAGTGATGATGGGAGTGAGTGTGTGTGTGATAATGGGAGTGAGTGTGTGTGTGATAATGGGAGTGAGTGTGTGAGTGATGATGGGAGTGAGTGTGTGTGTGTCGATGGGAGTGAGTGTGTGAGTGATGATGGGAGTGAGTGTGTGTTTGTCGATGGGAGAGAGTGTGTGAGTTTCGATGGGAGTGAGTGTGTGAGTGATGATGGGAGTGTGTGAGTGTGTGATGATGGGAGTGAGTGCGTGAGTGTCTATGGGAGTGCAAGTGTGAGTGTCGATGGGAGTGAGTGAGTGTGTGATGATGGGAGTGAGTGTTTGTGTGAAGATGGGAGTGAGTGAGTGTGTGAGTGTCGATGGGTGTGAGTGTGTGAGTGTCGATGGGAGTGAGTGTGAGAGTGACGATGGGAGTGAGTGTTTATGTGAAGATGGGAGTGAATGTGCGAGTGATGATGGGAGTGAGTGTGTGAGTGTCGATGGGAGTGAGTGTGTGTGTCGATGGGAGTGAGTGTGGGTCGATGGGAGTGAGTATGGGAGAGTCAATAGGAGTGAGTGTGTGAGTGATGATGGGAGTGAGTGTGTGAGTGATGATGGGAGTGAGTGTGTGTGTGATGGTGGGAGTGAGTGTGTGTGTGATGATGGGAGTGAGTGTGTGAGTGATGATGGAAGTGAGTGTATGTGTCGGATGTGAGTGAGTGTGTGGGTGATGATGGGAGTGAGTGTGTGAGAGTCTATGGGAGTGAGTGTGTGTGTGTCGATGGGAGTGAGTGTGTGTGTGATGATGGGAGTGAGTGTGTGTGTGATGATGCGAGTGAGTGTGTATGTGATGAAGAGAGTGAGTGTGTGAGTGATGATGGGAGTGTGTGAGTGATGATAGGAGTGAGTGTGTGTGTGATGATGGGAGTGAGTGTGTGAGTGATGATGGGAGTGAGTGTGTGAGTGATGATGGGAGTGAGTGTGTGAGTGATGATGGGAGTGAGTGTGTGTGTGTCGATGGGAGAGAGTGTGTGAGTTTCGATGGAAGTGAGTGTGTGTGTGATGATGGTAGTGAGTGTGTGAGTGATGATGGGAGTGAGTGTGTGTGTGATGATGGGAGTGAGTGTGTGTGTGATGATGGGAGTGAGTGTGTGTGTGATGATGCGAGTGAGTGTGTATGTGATGAAGAGAGTGAGTGTGTGAGTGATGATGGGAGTGTGTGAGTGATGATAGGAGTGAGTGTGTGTTTGTCAATGGGAGTGAGTGTGTGAGTGATGATGGGAGTGAGTGTGTGTGTGATGATGGGAGTGAGTGTGTGTGTCGATGGGAGTGAGTGTGTGAGTGATGATGGGAGTGAGTGTGTGAGTGATGATGGGAGTGAGTGTGTGTGTGATGATGGTAGTGAGTGTGTGTGTGATGATGGGAGTGAGTGTGTGTGTGATGATGGGAGTGAGTGTGTGTGTGATGATGGTAGTGAGTGTGTGGGTGATGATGGGAGTGAGTGTGTGAGTGATGATGGGAGTGAGTGTGTGTGTGATGATAGGAGTGAGTGTGTGTGTGATGATGGTAGTGAGTGTGTGGGTGATGATGGGAGTGAGTGTGTGAGTGATGATGGGAGTGAGTGTGTGTGTGATGATGGTAGTGAGTGTGTGGGTGATGATGGGAGTGAGTGTGTGAGTGATGATGGGAGTGAGTGTGTGTGTGTCGATGGGAGAGAGTGTGTGAGTTTCGATGGGAGTGAGTGTGTGTGTGATGATGGGAGTGAGTGTGTGAGTGATGATGGGAGTGAGTGTGTGTGTGATGATGGTAGTGAGTGTGTGAGTGATGATGGGAGTGAGTGTGTGTGTGATGATGGGAGTGAGTGTGTGAGTGTCTATGGGAGTGCAAGTGTGAGTGTCGATGGGAGTGAGTGTGTGTGTGATGATGGGAGTGAGTGTGTGAGTGATGATGGGAGTGTGTGAGTGTGTGATGATGGGAGTGAGTGCGTGAGTATCTATGGGAGTGCAAGTGTGAGTGTCGATGGGAGTGAGTGAGTGTGTGATGATGGGAGTGAGTGTTTGTGTGAAGATGGGAGTGAGTGAGTGTGTGGGTGTCGATGGGAGTGAGTGAGTGTGTGATGATGGGAGTGAGTGTGTGAGTGTCGATGGGAGTGAGTGAGTGTGTGATGATGGGAGTGAGTGTTTGTGTGAAGATGGGAGTGAGTGAGTGTGTGGGTGTCGATGGGTGTGAGTGTGTGAGTGTCGATGGGAGTGAGTGTGAGAGTGACGATGGGAGTGAGTGTTTGTGTGAAGATGGGAGTGAATGTGCGAGTGATGATGGGAGTGAGTGTGTGAGTGTCGATGGGAGTGAGTGTGTGTGTCGATGGGAGTGAGTGTGGGTCGATGGGAGTGAGTGTGTGAGTGATGATGGGAGTGAGTGTGTGAGTGATGATGGTAGTGAGTGTGTGAGTGATGATGGGAGTGAGTGTGTGAGTGATGATGGGAGTGAGTGTGTGTGTGATGATGGGAGTGAGTGTGTGAGTGATGATGGGAGTGAGTGTGTGAGTGATGATGGGAGTGAGTGTGTGTGTGATGATGGGAGTGAGTGTGTGAGTGATGATAGGAGTGAGTGTGTGTGATGATGGGAGTGAGTGTGTGTTTGTCGATGGGAGAGAGTGTGTGAGTGATGATGGGAGTGAGTGTGTGTTTGTCGATGGGAGAGAGTGTGTGAGTTTCGATGGGAGTGAGTGTGTGAGTGATGATGGGAGTGAGTGTGTGTGTGATAATGGGAGTGAGTGTGTGTGTGATAATGGGAGTGAGTGTGTGAGTGATGATGGGAGTGAGTGTGTGTGTGTCGATGGGAGTGAGTGTGTGAGTGATGATGGGAGTGAGTGTGTGTGTGATGATGGGAGTGAGTGTGTGAGTGATGATGGGAGTGAGTGTGTGTGTGATGATGGTAGTGAGTGTGTGAGTGATGATGGGAGTGACTGTGTGAGTGTCGATGGGAGTGAGTGTGAGAGTGACGATGGGAGTGAGTGTTTGTGTGAAGATGGGAGTGAATGTGCGAGTGATGATGGGAGTGAGTGTGTGAGTGTCGATGGGAGTGAGTGTGTGTGTCGATGGGAGTGAGTGTGGGTCGATGGGAGTGAGTGTGTGAGTGATGATGGGAGTGAGTGTGTGAGTGATGATGGGAGTGAGTGTGTGTGTGATGATGGGAGTGAGTGTGTGTGTGATGGTGGGAGTGAGTGTGTGTGTGATGATGGGAGTGAGTGTGTGAGTGATGATGGGAGTGAGTGTGTGAGTGATGATGGGAGTGAGTGTGTGTGTGATGGTGGGAGTGAGTGTGTGTGTGATGAGGGAGTGAGTGTGTGAGTGATGATGGGAGTGAGTGTATGTGTCGGATGTGAGTGAGTGTGTGGGTGATGATAGGAGTGAGTGTGTGAGAGTCTATGGGAGTGAGTGTGTGTGTGTCGATGGGAGTGAGTGTGTGTGTGATGATGGGAGTGAGTGTGTGTGTGATGATGCGAGTGAGTGTGTATGTGATGAAGAGAGTGAGTGTGTGAGTGATGATGGGAGTGTGTGAGTGATGATAGGAGTGAGTGTGTGTGTGATGATGGGAGTGAGTGTGTGAGTGATGATGGGAGTGAGTGTGTGTGTGTCGATGGGAGTGAGTGTGTGAGTGATGATGGGAGTGAGTGTGTGTGTGATGATGGGAGTGAGTGTGTGTTTGTCAATGGGAGTGAGTGTGTGTGTGATGATGGGAGTAAGTGTGTGTGTGATGATGGGAGTGAGTGTGTGTTTGTCAATGGGAGTGAGTGTGTGTGTGATGATGGGAGTAAGTGTGTGTGTGATGATGGGAGTGAGTGTGTGAGTGTCAATGGGAGTGAGTGTGTGAGTGATGATGCGAGTGAGTGTGTGTGTGATGATGGTAGTGAGTGTGTGAGTGATGATGGGAGTGAGTGTGTGTGTGATGATGGGAGTGAGTGTGTGAGTGATGATGGGAGTGAGTGTGTGTGTGATGGTGGGAGTGAGTGTGTGTGTGATGATGGGAGTGAGTGTGTGAGTGATGATGGGAGTGAGTGTATGTGTCGGATGTGAGTGAGTGTGTGGGTGATGATGGGAGTGAGTGTGTGAGAGTCTATGGGAGTGAGTGTGTGTGTGTCGATGGGAGTGAGTGTGTGTGTGATGATGGGAGTGAGTGTGTGTGTGATGATGCGAGTGAGTGTGTATGTGATGAAGAGAGTGAGTGTGTGAGTGATGATGGGAGTGTGTGAGTGATGATGGGAGTGAGTGTGTGTGTGTCGATGGGAGTGAGTGTGTGAGTGATGATGGGAGTGAGTGTGTGTGTGATGATGGGAGTGAGTGTGTGTTTGTCAATGGGAGTGAGTGTGTGTGTGATGATGGGAGTAAGTGTGTGTGTGATGATGGGAGTGAGTGTGTGTTTGTCAATGGGAGTGAGTGTGTGAGTGTCAATGGGAGTGAGTGTGTGAGTGATGATGCGAGTGAGTGTGTGTGTGATGATGGTAGTGAGTGTGTGTTTGTCAATGGGAGTGAGTGTGTGAGTGATGATGCGAGTGAGTGTGTGTGTGATGATGGTAGTGAGTGTGTGTGTGATGATGGGAGTGAGTGTGTGAGTGATGATGGGAGTGAGTGTGTGTGTGTCGATGGGAGTGAGTGTGTGAGTGATGATGGGAGTGAGTGTGTGTGTGATGATGGGAGTGAGTGTGTGTTTGTCAATGGGAGTGAGTGCGTGTGTGATGATGGGAGTAAGTGTGTGTGTGATGATGGGAGTGAGTGTGTGTTTGTCAATGGGAGTGAGTGTGTGAGTGTCAATGGGAGTGAGTGTGTGAGTGATGATGCGAGTGAGTGTGTGTGTGATGATGGGAGTGAGTGTGTGAGTGATGATGGGAGTGAGTGTGTGAGTGATGATGGGAGTGAGTGTGTGTGTGTCGATGGGAGAGAGTGTGTGAGTTTCGATGGGAGTGAGTGTGTGTGTGATGATGGTAGTGAGTGTGTGAGTGATGATGGGAGTGAGTGTGTGTGTGATGATGGGAGTGAGTGTGTGTGTGATGATGCGAGTGAGTGTGTATGTGATGAAGAGAGTGAGTGTGTGAGTGATGATGGGAGTGTGTGAGTGATGATGGGAGTGAGTGTGTGTGTGTCGTTGGGAGTGAGTGTGTGAGTGATGATGGGAGTGAGTGTGTGTGTGATGATGGGAGTGAGTGTGTGTTTGTCAATGGGAGTGAGTGTGTGTGTGATGATGGGCGTAAGTGTGTGTGTGATGATGGGAGTGAGTGTGTGTTTGTCAATGGGAGTGAGTGTGTGTGTGATGATGGGAGTAAGTGTGTGTGTGATGATGGGAGTGAGTGTGTGTTTGTCAATGGGAGTGAGTGTGTGAGTGTCAATGGGAGTGAGTGTGTGAGTGATGATGCGAGTGAGTGTGTGTGTGATGATGGTAGTGAGTGTGTGTGTGATGATGGGAGTGAGTGTGTGAGTGATGATGGGAGTGAGTGTGTGTGTGTCGATGGGAGTGAGTGTGTGAGTGATGATGGGAGTGAGTGTGTGTGTGATGATGGGAGTGAGTGTGTGTTTGTCAATGGGAGTGAGTGTGTGTGTGATGATGGGAGTAAGTGTGTGTGTGATGATGGGAGTGAGTGTGTGTTTGTCAATGGGAGTGAGTGTGTGAGTGTCAATGGGAGTGAGTGTGTGAGTGATGATGCGAGTGAGTGTGTGTGTGATGATGGGAGTGAGTGTGTGAGTGATGATGGGAGTGAGTGTGTGAGTGATGATGGGAGTGAGTATGTGTGTGTCGATGGGAGAGAGTGTGTGAGTTTCGATGGGAGTGAGTGTGTGTGTGATGATGGTAGTGAATGTGTGAGTGATGATGGGAGTGAGTGTGTGTGTGATGATGGGAGTGAGTGTGTGTGTGATGATGGTAGTGAGTGTGTGGGTGATGATGGGAGTGAGTGTGTGAGTGATGATGGGAGTGAGTGTATGTGTGATGATGGTAGTGAGTGTGTGGGTGATGATGGGAGTGAGTGTGTGAGTGATGATGGGAGTGAGTGTGTGTGTGTCGATGGGAGTGAGTGTGTGAGTTTCGATGGGAGTGAGTGTGTGTGTGATGATGGGAGTGAGTGTGTGAGTGATGATGGGAGTGAGTGTGTGTGTGATGATGGTAGTGAGTGTGTGAGTGATGATGGGAGTGACTGTGTGAGTGTCGATGGGAGTGAGTGTGTGAGTGATGATGGGAGTGAGTGTGTGTGTGATGATGGGAGAGAGTGTGTGAGTGATGATGGGAGTGAGTGTGTGAGTGTCTATGGGAGTGCAAGTGTGAGTGTCGATGGTAGTGAGTGTGTGGGTGATGATGGGAGTGAGTGTGTGAGAGTCTATGGGAGTGAGTGTGTGTGTGTCGATGGGAGTGAGTGTGTGTGTGATGATGGGAGTGAGTGTGTGTGTGATGATGCGAGTGAGTGTGTATGTGATGAAGAGAGTGAGTGTGTGAGTGATGATGGGAGTGTGTGAGTGGTGATAGGAGTGAGTGTGTGTGTGATGATGGGAGTGATTGTGTGAGTGATGATGGGAGTGAGTGTGTGTGTGTCGATGGGAGTGAGTGTGTGAGTGATGATGGGAGTGAGTGTGTGTGTGATGATGGGAGTGAGTGTGTGTTTGTCAATGGGAGTGAGTGTGTGTGTGATGATGGGAGTAACTGTGTGTGTGATGATGGGAGTGAGTGTGTGTTTGTCAATGGGAGTGAGTGTGTGAGTGTCAATGGGAGTGAGTGTGTGAGTGATGATGCGAGTGAGTGTGTGTGTGACGATGGTAGTGAGTGTGTGAGTGATGATGGGAGTGAGTGTGTGTGTGATGATGGGAGTGAGTGTGTGTTTGTCAATGGGAGTGAGTGTGTGAGTGATGATGGGAGTGAGTGTGTGAGTGATGATGGGAGTGAGTGTGTGAGTGATGATGGGAGTGAGTGTGTGTGTGTCGATGGGAGAGAGTGTGTGAGTTTCGATGGAAGTGAGTGTGTGTGTGATGATGGGAGTGAGTGTGTGAGTGATGATGGGAGTGAGTGTGTGAGTGATGATGGGAGTGAGTGTGTGTGTGTCGATGGGAGAGAGTGTGTGAGTTTCGATGGGAGTGAGTGTGTGTGTGATGATGGGAGTGAGTGTCTGTGTGATGATGGGAGTGAGTGTGTGAGTGATGATGGGAGTGAGTGTGTGCGTAATGATGGGAGTGAGTGTGTGTGTGTCGATGGGAGAGAGTGTGTGAGTTTCGATGGGAGTGAGTGTGTGTGTGATGATGGTAGTGAGTGTCTGTGTGATGATGGGAGTGAGTGTGTGAGTGATGATGGGAGTGAGTGTGTGAGTGATGATGGGAGTGAGTGTGTGTGTGTCGATGGGAGAGAGTGTGTGAGTTTCGATGGGAGTGAGTGTGTGTGTGATGATGGTAGTGAGTGTGTGAGTGATGATGGGAGTGAGTGTGTGTGTGATGATGGGAGTGAGTGTGTGTGTGATGATGGTAGTGAGTGTGTGGGTGATGATGGGAGTGAGTGTGTGAGTGATGATGGGAGTGAGTGTGTGTGTGATGATGGTAGTGAGTGTGTGGGTGATGATGGGAGTGAGTGTGTGAGTGATGGGAGTGAGTGTGTGTGTGTCGATGGGAGTGAGTGTGTGAGTTTCGATGGGAGTGAGTGTGTGAGTGATGATGGGAGTGAGTGTGTGTGTGATGATGGGAGAGAGTGTGTGAATGATGATGGGAGTGAGTGTGTGAGTGTCTATGGGAGTGCAAGTGTGAGTGTCGATGGTAGTGAGTGTGTGAGTGATGATGGGAGTGACTGTGTGAGTGTCGATGGGAGTGAGTGTGTGAGTGATAATGGGAGTGAGTGTGTGTGTGATGATGGGAGAGAGTGTGTGAGTGATGATGGGAGTGAGTGTGTGAGTGTCTATGGGAGTGCAAGTGTGAGTGTCGATGGTAGTGAGTGTGTGGGTGATGATGGGAGTGAGTGTGTGAGAGTCTATGGGAGTGAGTGTGTGTGTGTCGATAGGAGTGAGTGTGTGTGTGATGATGGGAGTGAGTGTGTGTGTGATGATGCGAGTGAGTGTGTATGTGATGAAGAGAGTGAGTGTGTGAGTGATGATGGGAGTGTGTGAGTGATGATAGGAGTGAGTGTGTGTGTGATGATGGGAGTGATTGTGTGAGTGATGATGGGAGTGAGTGTGTGTGTGTCGATGGGAGTGAGTGTGTGAGTGATGATGGGAGTGAGTGTGTGTGTAATGATGGGAGTGAGTGTGTGTTTGTCAATGGGTGTGAGTGTGTGATTGTCAATGGGAGTGAGTGTGTGAGTGATGATGCGAGTGAGTGTGTGTGTGATGATGGTAGCGAGTGTGTGAGTGATGATGGGAGTGAGTGTGTGTGTGATGATGGGAGTGAGTGTGTGAGTGATGATGTTAGTGAGTGTGTGAGTGATGATGGGAGTGAGTGTGTGAGTGATGATGGGAGTGAGTGTGTGTGTGTCGATGGGAGAGAGTGTGTGAGTTTCGATGGAAGTGAGTGTGTGTGTGATGATGGTAGTGAGTGTGTGAGTGATGATGTGAGTGAGTGTGTGTGTGATGATGGGAGTGAGTGTGTGTGTGATGATGGTAGTGAGTGTGTGGGTGATGATGGGAGTGAGTGTGTGAGTGATGATGGGAGTGAGTGTGTGTGTGATGATGGTAGTGAGTGTGTGGGTGATGATGGGAGTGAGTGTGTGAGTGATGATGGGAGTGAGTGTGTGTGTGTCGATGGGAGAGAGTGTGTGAGTTTCGATGGGAGTGAGTGTGTGTGTGATGATGGGATTGAGTGTGTGAGTGATGATGGGAGTGAGTGTGTGTGTGATGATGGTAGTGAGTGTGTGAGTGATGATGGGAGTGACTGTGTGAGTGTCGATGGGAGTGAGTGTGTGAGTGATGATGGGAGTGAGTGTGTGTGTGATGATGGGAGAGAGTGTGTGAGTGATGATGGGAGTGAGTGTGTGAGTGTCTATGGGAGTGCAAGTGTGAGTGTCGATGGGAGTGAGTGTGTGTGTGATGATGGGAGTGAGTGTGTGAGTGATGATGGGAGTGTGTGAGTGTGTGATGATGGGAGTGAGTGCGTGAGTATCTATGGGAGTGCAAGTGTGAGTGTCGATGGGAGTGACTGAGTGTGTGATGATGGGAGTGAGTGTTTGTGTGAAGATGGGAGTGAGTGAGTGTGTGAGTGTCGATGGGTGTGAGTGTGTGAGTGTCGATGGGAGTGAGTGTGAGAGTGACGATGGGAGTGAGTGTTTGTGTGAAGATGTGAGTGAATGTGCGAGTGATGATGGGAGTGAGTGTGTGAGTGTCGATGGGAGTGAGTGTGTGTGTCGATGGGAGTGAGTGTGGGTCGATGGGAGTGAGTATGGGAGAGTCAATGGGAGTGAGTGTGTGAGTGATGATGGGAGTGAGTGTGTGAGTGATGATGGGAGTGAGTGTGTGTGTGATGGTGGGAGTGAGTGTGTGTGTGATGAAGAGAGTGAGTGTGTGAGTGATGATGGGAGTGTGTGAGTGATGATAGGAGTGAGTGTGTGTGTGATGATGGGAGTGAGTGTGTGAGTGATGATGGGAGTGAGTGTGTGTGTGTCGATGGGAGTGAGTGTGTGAGTGATGATGGGAGTGAGTGTGTGTATGATGATGGGAGTGAGTGTGTGTTTGTCAATGGGAGTGAGTGTGTGTGTCGGATGTGAGTGAGTGTGTGGGTGATGATGGGAGTGAGTGTGTGAGAGTCTATGGGAGTGAGTGTGTGTGTGTCGATGGGAGTGAGTGTGTGTGTGATGATGGGAGTGAGTGTGTGTGTGATGATGCGAGTGAGTGTGTATGTGATGAAGAGAGTGAGTGTGTGAGTGATGATGGGAGTGTGTGAGTGATGATAGGAGTGAGTGTGTGTGTGATGATGGGAGTGAGTGTGAGAGTGATGATGGGAGTGAGTGTGTGTGTGTCGATGGGAGTGAGTGTGTGAGTGATGATGGGAGTGAGTGTGTGTGTGATGATGGGAGTAAGTGTGTGTTTGTCAATGGGAGTGAGTGTGTGTGTGATGATGGGAGTAAGTGTGTGTGTGATGATGGGAGTGAGTGTGTGTTTGTCAATGGGAGTGAGTGTGTGAGTGTCAATGGGAGTGAGTGTGTGAGTGATGATGCGAGTGAGTGTGTGTGTGATGATGGTAGTGAGTGTGTGAGTGATGATGGGAGTGAGTGTGTGTGTGATGATGGGAGTGAGTGTGTGTTTGTCAATGGGAGTGAGTGTGTGAGTGATGATGGGAGTGAGTGTGTGTGTGATGATGGGAGTGAGTGTGTGAGTGATGATGGGAGTGAGTGTGTGAGTGATGATGGGAGTGAGTGTGTGTGTGTCGATGGGAGAGAGTGTGTGAGTTTCGATGGGAGTGAGTGTGTGTGTGATGATGGTAGTGAGTGTGTGAGTGATGATGGGAGTGAGTGGGTGTGTGATGATGGGAGTGAGTGTGTGTGTGATGATGGTAGTGAGTGTGTGGGTGATGATGGGAGTGAGTGTGTGAGTGATGATGGGAGTGAGTGTGTGTGTGATGATGGTAGTGAGTGTGTGGGTGATGATGGGAGTGAGTGTGTGAGTGATGATGGGAGTGAGTGTGTGTGTGTCGATGGGAGTGAGTGTGTGAGTTTCGATGGGAGTGAGTGTGTGTGTGATGATGGGAGTGAGTGTGTGAGTGATGATGGGAGTGACTGTGTGTGTGATGATGGTAGTGAGTGTGTGAGTGATGATGGGAGTGACTGTGTGAGTGTCGATGGGAGTGAGTGTGTGAGTGATGATGGGAGTGAGTGTGTGTGTGATGATGGGAGAGAGTGTGTGAGTGATGATGGGAGTGAGTGTGTGAGTGTCTATGGGAGTGCAAGTGTGAGTGTCGATGGTAGTGAGTGTGTGGGTGATGATGGGAGAGAGTGTGTGAGAGTCTATGGGAGTGAGTGTGTGTGTGTCGATGGGAGTGAGTTTGTGTGTGATGATGGGAGTGAGTGTGTGTGTGATGATGCGAGTGAGTGTGTATGTGATGAAGAGAGTGAGTGTGTGAGTGATGATGGGAATGTGTGAGTGGTGATAGGAGTGAGTGTGTGTGTGATGATGGGAGTGATTGTGTGAGTGATGATGGGAGTGAGTGTGTGTGTGTCGATGGGAGTGAGTGTGTGAGTGATGATGGGAGTGAGTGTGTGTGTGATGATGGGAGTGAGTGTGTGTTTGTCAATGGGAGTGAGTGTGTGTGTGATGATGGGAGTAAGTGTGTGTGTGATGATGGGAGTGAGTGTGTGTTTGTCAATGGGAGTGAGTGTGTGAGTGTCAATGGGAGTGAGTGTGTGAGTGATGATGCGAGTGAGTGTGTGTGTGATGATGGTAGTGAGTGTGTGAGTGATGATGGGAGTGAGTGTGTGTGTGATGATGGGAGTGAGTGTGTGTTTGTCAATGGGAGTGAGTGTGTGAGTGATGATGGGAGTGAGTGTGTGAGTGATGATGGGAGTGAGTGTGTGAGTGTTGATGGGAGTGAGTGTGTGTGTGTCGATGGGAGAGAGTGTGTGAGTTTCGATGGAAGTGAGTGTGTGTGTGATGATGGTAGTGAGTGTGTGAGTGATGATGGGAGTGAGTGTGTGAGTGATGATGGGAGTGAGTGTGTGTGTGTCGATGGGAGAGAGTGTGTGAGTTTTGATGGGAGTGAGTGTGTGTGTGATGATGGGAGTGAGTGTCTGTGTGATGATGGGAGTGAGTGTGTGAGTGATGATGGGAGTGAGTGTGTGCGTGATGATGGGAGTGAGTGTGTGTGTGTCGATGGGAGTGAGTGTGTGAGTGATGATGGGAGTGAGTGTGTGTGTGTCGATGGGAGAGAGTGTGTGAGTTTCGATGGGAGTGAGTGTGTGTGTGATGATGGGAGTGAGTGTGTGTGTGATGATGGTAGTGAGTGTGTGGGTGATGACGGGAGTGAGTGTGTGAGTGATGATGGGAGAGAGTGTGTGAGTTTCGATGGGATTGAGTGTGTGTGTGATGATGGGAGTGAGTGTGTGAGTGATGATGGGAGTGAGTGTGTGTGTGATGATGGTAGTGAGTGTGTGGGTGATGATGGGAGTGAGTGTGTGAGTGATGATGGGAGTGAGTGTGTGTGTGTCGATGGGAGAGAGTGTGTGAGTTTCGATGGGAGTGAGTGTGTGTGTGATGATGGGAGTGAGTGTGTGTGTGATGATGGGAGTGAGTGTGTGAGTGATGATGGGAGTGAGTGTGTATGTGATGATGGTAGTGAGTGTGTGAGTGATGATGGGAGTGAGTGTGTGAGTGATGATGGGAGTGTGTGAGTGTGTGATGATGGGAGTGAGTGCGTGAGTGTCTATGGGAGTGCAAGTGTGAGTGTCGATGGGAGTGAGTGAGTGTGTGATGATGGGAGTGAGTGTTTGTGTGAAGATGGGAGTGAGTGAGTGTGTGAGTGTCGATGGGTGTGAGTGTGTGAGTGTCGATGGGAGTGAGTGTGAGAGTGACGATGGGAGTGAGTGTTTGTGTGAAGATGGGAGTGAATGTGCGAGTGATGATGGGAGTGAGTGTGTGAGTGTCGATGGGAGTGAGTGTGTGTGTCGATGGGAGTGAGTGTGGGTCGATGGGAGTGAGTATGGGAGAGTCAATGGGAGTGAGTGTGTGAGTGATGATGGTAGTGAGTGTGTGTGTGATGATGGGACTGAGTGTGTGAGTGATGATGGGAGTGAGTGTGTGAGTGATGATGGGAGTGAGTGTGTGAGTGATGATAGGAGTGAGTGTGTGTGTGATGGTGGGAGTGAGTGTGTGTGTGATGATGGGAGTGAGTGTGTGAGTGATGATGGGAGTGAGTGTGAGAGTGATGATGGGAGTGAGTGTGTGTGTGATGATGCGAGTGAGTGTGTGCCTGATGGTGGGAGTGAGTGTGTGAGTGTTGACAGGAGTGTGTGTGTGTCAATAGGAGTGAGTGTGTGAGTGATGATGTGAGTGAGTGTGTGTGTGATGATGGGAGTGAGTGTGTGTTTGTCAATGGGAGTGAGTGTGTGAGTGATGATGGGAGTGAGTGTGTGTGTGTCGATGGGAGCGAGTGTGTGAGATTCGATGGGAGTGAGTGTGTGTGTGATGATGGGAGTGAGTGTGTGTGTGATGATGGGAGTGACTGTGTGTGTCGATGGGAGTGAGTGTGTGAGTGATGATAGGAGTGAGTGTGTGAGTGATGATGGGAGTGAGTGTGTGAGTGATGATGGGAGTGAGTGTGTGTGTGATGATGGTAGTGAGTGTGTGGGTGATGATGGGAGTGAGTGTGTGAGTGATGATGGGAGTGAGTGTGTGTGTGTCGATGGGAGAGAGTGTGTGAGTTTCGATGGGAGTGAGTGTGTGTGTGATGATGGGAGTGAGTGTGTGTGTGATGATGGGAGTGAGTGTGTGAGTGATGATGGGAGTGAGTGTGTATGTGATGATGGTAGTGAGTGTGTGAGTGATGATGGGAGTGAGTGTGTGAGTGATGATGGGAGTGAGTGTGTGTGTGATGATGGGAGTGAGTGCGTGAGTGTCTATGGGAGTGCAAGTGTGAGTGTCGATGGGAGTGAGTGAGTGTGTGATGATGGGAGTGAGTGTTTGTGTGAAGATGGGAGTGAGTGAGTGTGTGAGTGTCGATGGGTGTGAGTGTGTGAGTGTCGATGGGAGTGAGTGTGAGAGTGACGATGGGAGTGAGTGTTTGTGTGAAGATGGGAGTGAATGTGCGAGTGATGATGGGAGTGAGTGTGTGAGTGTCGATGGGAGTGAGTGTGTGTGTCGATGGGAGTGAGTGTGGGTCGATGGGAGTGAGTATGGGAGAGTCAATGGGAGTGAGTGTGTGAGTGATGATGGTAGTGAGTGTGTGTGTGATGATGGGACTGAGTGTGTGAGTGATGATGGGAGTGAGTGTGTGAGTGATGATGGGAGTGAGTGTGTGAGTGATGATAGGAGTGAGTGTGTGTGTGATGGTGGGAGTGAGTGTGTGAGTGATGATGGGAGTGAGTGTGTGAGTGATGATGGGAGTGAGTGTGAGAGTGATGATGGGAGTGAGTGTGTGTGTGATGATGCGAGTGAGTGTGTGCCTGATGGTGGGAGTGAGTGTGTGAGTGTTGACAGGAGTGTGTGTGTGTCAATAGGAGTGAGTGTGTGAGTGATGATGTGAGTGAGTGTGTGTGTGATGATGGGAGTGAGTGTGTGTTTGTCAATGGGAGTGAGTGTGTGAGTGATGATGGGAGTGAGTGTGTGTGTGTCGATGGGAGCGAGTGTGTGAGATTCGATGGGAGTGAGTGTGTGTGTGATGATGGGAGTGAGTGTGTGTGTGATGATGGGAGTGACTGTGTGTGTCGATGGGAGTGAGTGTGTGAGTGATGATAGGAGTGAGTGTGTGAGTGATGATGGGAGTGAGTGTGTGAGTGATGATGGGAGTGAGTGTGTGTGTGTCGATGGGAGTGAGTGTGTGTGTGATGTTGGGAGTGAGTGTGTGTGTGATGATGGGAGTGAGTGTGTGTGTGTCGATGGGAGTGAGTGTGTGAGTGATGATGGGAGTGAGTGTGTGTGTGATGATGGGAGTGAGTGTATGTGTGATGCTGGGAGTGTGTGTTTAATGATGGGAGTGAGTGTGTGAGTGATGATGGGAGTGAGTGTGTGTGTGTCGATGGGAGTGAGTGTGTGAGTTTCGATGGGAGTGAGTGTGTGTGTGATGATGGGAGTGAGTGTGTGAGTGATGATGGGAGTGAGTGTGTGTGTGATGATGGTAGTGAGTGTGTGAGTGATGATGGGAGTGACTGTGTGAGTGTCGATGGGAGTGAGTGTGTGAGTGATGATGGGAGTGAGTGTGTGTGTGATGATGGGAGTGAGTGTGTGTGTGATGATGGGAGTGAGTGTGTGTGTGATGATGGTAGTGAGTGTGTGAGTGATGATGGGAGTGACTGTGTGAGTGTCGATGGGAGTGAGTGTGTGAGTGATGATGGGAGTGAGTGTGTGTGTGATGATGGGAGAGAGTGTGTGAGTGATGATGGGAGTGAGTGTGTGAGTGTCTATGGGAGTGCAAGTGTGAGTGTCGATGGTAGTGAGTATGTGGGTGATGATGGGAGTGAGTGTGTGAGAGTCTATGGGAGTGAGTGTGTGTGTGTCGATGGGAGTGAGTGTGTGTGTGATGATGGGAGTGAGTGTGTGTGTGATGATGCGAGTGAGTGTGTATGTGATGAAGAGAGTGAGTGTGTGAGTGATGATGGGAGTGTGTGAGTGATGATAGGAGTGAGTGTGTGTGTGATGATGGGAGTGATTGTGTGAGTGATGATGGGAGTCAGTGTGTGTGTGTCGATGGGAATGAGTGTGTGAGTGATGATGGGAGTGAGTGTGTGTGTGATGATGTGAGTGAGTGTGTGTTTGTCAATGGGAGTGAGTGTGTGTGTGATGATGGGAGTAAGTGTGTGTGTGATGATGGGAGTGAGTGTGTGTTTGTCAATGGGAGTGAGTGTGTGAGTGTCAATGGGAGTGAGTGTGTGAGTGATGATGCGAGTGAGTGTGTGTGTGATGATGGTAGTGAGTGTGTGAGTGATGATGGGAGTGAGTGTGTGTGTGATGATGGGAGTGAGTGTGTGTTTGTCAATGGGAGTGAGTGTGTGAGTGATGATGGGAGTGAGTGTGTGAGTGATGATGGGAGTGAGTGTGTGAGTGATGATGGGAGTGAGTGTGTGTGTGTCGATGGGAGAGTGTGTGAGTTTCGATGGACGTGAGTGTGTGTGTGATGATGGTAGTGAGTGTGTGAGTGATGATGGGAGTGCGTGTGTGTGTGATGATGGGAGTGAGTGTGTGTGTGATGATGGTAGTGAGTGTGTGGGTGATGATGGGAGTGAGTGTGTGAGTGATGATGGGAGTGAGTGTGTGTGTGATGATGGGAGTGAGTGTGTGGGTGATGATGGGAGTGAGTGTGTGAGTGATGATGGGAGTGAGTGTGTGTGTGATGATGGTAGTGAGTGTGTGAGTGATGATGGGAGTGAGTGTGTGAGTGATGATGGGAGTGAGTGTGTGTGTGTCGATGGGAGAGAGTGTGTGAGTTTCGATGGGAGTGAGTGTGTGTGTGATGATGGGAGTGAGCGTGTGAGTGATGATGGGAGTGACTGTGTGAGTGATGATGGGAGTGAGTGTGTGAGTGATGATGGGAGTGAGTGTGTGTGTGTCGATGGGAGAGTGTGTGAGTTTCGATGGACGTGAGTGTGTGTGTGATGATGGTAGTGAGTGTGTGAGTGATGATGGGAGTGAGTGTGTGTTTGTCAATGGGAGTGAGTGTGTGAGTGATGATGGGAGTGAGTGTGTGTTTGTCAATGGGAGTGAGTGTGTGAGTGATGATGGGAGTGAGTGTGTGAGTGATGATGGGAGTGAGTGTGTGAGTGATGATGTGAGTGAGTTTGTGTGTGTCGATGGGAGAGTGTGTGAGTTTCGATGGACGTGAGTGTGTGTGTGATGATGGTAGTGAGTGTGTGAGTGATGATGGGAGTGCGTGTGTGTGTGATGATGGGAGTGAGTGTGTGTGTGATGATGGTAGTGAGTGTGTGGGTGATGATGGGAGTGAGTGTGTGTGTGTCGATGGGAGAGAGTGTGTGAGTTTTGATGGGAGTGAGTGTGTGTGTGATGATGGGAGTGAGTGTGTGAGTGATGATGGGAGTGAGTGTGTGTGTGATGATGGTAGTGAGTGTGTGAGTGATGATGGGAGTGAGTGTGTGAATGATGATGGGAGTGAGTGTGTGTGTGTCGATGGGAGAGAGTGTGTGAGTTTCGATGGGAGTGAGTGTGTGTGTGATGATGGGAGTGAGCGTGTGAGTGATGATGGGAGTGAGTGTGTGTGTGATGATGGTAGTGAGTGTGTGAGTGATGATGGGAGTGACTGTGTGAGTGTCGATGGGAGTGAGTGTGTGAGTGATGATGGGAGTGAGTGTGTGAGTGTCGATGGGAGTGAGTGTGTGTGTGATGATGGGAGAGAATGTGTGAGTGATGATGGGAGTGAGTGTGTGAGTGTCTATGGGAGTGAGTGTGTGTGTGATGATGGGAGAGAGTGTGTGAGTGATGATGGGAGTGAGTGTGTGAGTGTCTATGGGAGTGCAAGTGTGAGTGTAGATGGTAGTGAGTGTGTGGGTGATGATGGGAGTGAGTGTGTGAGAGTCTATGGGAGTGAGTGTGTGTGTGTCGATGGGAGTGAGTGTGTGTGTGATGATGGGAGTGAGTGTGTGTGTGATGAAGAGAGTGAGTGTGTGAGTGATGATGGGAGTGTGTGAGTGATGATAGGAGTGAGTGTGTGTGTGATGATGGGAGTGATTGTGTGAGTGATGATGGGAGTGAGTGTGTGTGTGATGATGGGAGTGAGTGTGTGTTTGTCAATGGGAGTGAGTGTGTGTGTGATGATGGGAGTAAGTGTGTGTTTGTCAATGGGAGTGAGTGTGTGAGTGTCAATGGGAGTGAGTGTGTGAGTGATGATGCGAGTGAGTGTGTGTGTGATGATGGTAGTGAGTGTGTGAGTGATGATGGGAGTGAGTGTGTGTGTGATGATGGGAGTGAGTGTGTGTTTGTCAATGGGAGTGAGTGTGTGAGTGATGATGGGAGTGAGTGTGTGTGTGATGATGGGAGTGAGTGTGTGAGTGATGATGGGAGTGAGTGTGTGAGGGATGATGGGAGTGAGTGTGTGTGTGTCGATGGGAGAGAGTGTGTGAGTTTCGATGGGAGTGAGTGTGTGTGTGATGATGGTAGTGAGTGTGTGAGTGATGATGGGAGTGAGTGGGTGTGTGATGATGGGAGTGAGTGTGTGTGTGATGATGGTAGTGAGTGTGTGGCTGATGATGGGAGTGAGTGTGTGAGTGATGATGGGAGTGAGTGTGTGTGTGATGATGGTAGTGAGTGTGTGGGTGATGATGGGAGTGAGTGTGTGAGTGATGATGGGAGTGAGTGTGTGTGTGTCGATGGGAGTGAGTCTGTGAGTTTCGATGGGAGTGAGTGTGTGTGTGATGATGGGAGTGAGTGTGTGAGTGATGATGGGAGTGTGTGTGTGTGTGATGATGGTAGTGAGTGTGTGAGTGATGATGGGAGTGACTGTGTGAGTGTCGATGGGAGTGAGTGTGTGAGTGATGATGGGAGTGAGTGTGTGTGTGATGATGGGAGAGAGTGTGTGAGTGATGATGGGAGTGAGTGTGTGAGTGTCTATGGGAGTGCAAGTGTGAGTGTCGATGGTAGTGAGTGTGTGGGTGATGATGGGAGTGAGTGTGTGAGAGTCTATGGGAGTGAGTGTGTGTGTGTCGATGGGAGTGAGTGTGTGTGTGATGATGGGAGTGAGTGTGTGTGTGATGATGCGAGTGAGTGTGTATGTGATGAAGAGAGTGAGTGTGTGAGTGATGATGGGAGTGTGTGAGTGGTGATAGGAGTGAGTGTGTGTGTGATGATGGGAGTGATTGTGTGAGTGATGATGGGAGTGAGTGTGTGTGTGTCGATGGGAGTGAGTGTGTGAGTGATGATGGGAGTGAGTGTGTGTGTGATGATGGGAGTGAGTGTGTGTTTGTCAATGGGAGTGAGTGTGTGTGTGATGATGGGAGTAAGTGTGTGTGTGATGATGGGAGTGAGTGTGTGTTTGTCAATGGGAGTGAGTGTGTGAGTGTCAATGGGAGTGAGTGTGTGAGTGATGATGGGAGTGAGTGTGTGTATGATGATGGGAGTGAGTGTGTGTTTGTCAATGGGAGTGAGTGTGTGAGTGATGATGGGAGTGAGTGTGTGAGTGATGATGGGAGTGAGTGTGTGAGTGTTGATGGGAGTGAGTGTGTGTGTGTCGATGGGAGAGAGTGTGTGAGTTTCGATGGAAGTGAGTGTGTGTGTGATGATGGTAGTGAGTGTGTGAGTGATGATGGGAGTGAGTGTGTGAGTGATGATGGGAGTGAGTGTGTGTGTGTCGATGGGAGAGAGTGTGTGAGTTTCGATGGGAGTGAGTGTGTGTGTGATGATGGGAGTGAGTGTCTGTGTGATGATGGGAGTGAGTGTGTGAGTGATGATGGGAGTGAGTGTGTGCGTGATGATGGGAGTGAGTGTGTGTGTGTGGATGGGAGTGAGTGTGTGAGTGATGATGAGAGTGAGTGTGTGTGTGTCGATGGGAGAGAGTGTGTGAGTTTCGATGGGAGTGAGTGTGTGTGTGATGATGGGAGTAAGTGTGTGTGTGATGATGGTAGTGAGTGTGTGGGTGATGATGGGAGTGAGTGTGTGAGTGATGATGGGAGAGAGTGTGTGAGTTTCGATGGGAGTGAGTGTGTGTGTGATGATGGGAGTGAGTGTGTGAGTGATGATGGGAGTGAGTGTGTGTGTGATGATGGTAGTGAGTGTGTGGGTGATGATGGGAGTGAGTGTGTGAGTGATGATGGGAGTGAGTGTGTGTGTGTCGATGGGAGAGAGTGTGTGAGTTTCGATGGGAGTGAGTGTGTGTGTGATGATGGGAGTGAGTGTGTGTGTGATGATGGGAGTGAGTGTGTGAGTGATGATGGGAGTGAGTGTGTGAGTGATGATGGGAGTGAGTGTGTATGTGATGATGGTAGTGAGTGTGTGAGTGATGATGGGAGTGAGTGTGTGAGTGATGATGGGAGTGTGTGAGTGTGTGATGATGGGAGTGAGTGCGTGAGTGTCTATGGGAGTGCAAGTGTGAGTGTCGATGGGAGTGAGTGAGTGTGTGATGATGGGAGTGAGTGTTTGTGTGAAGATGGGAGTGAGTGAGTGTGTGAGTGTCGATGGGTGTGAGTGTGTGAGTGTCGATGGGAGTGAGTGTGAGAGTGACGATGGGAGTGAGTGTTTGTGTGAAGATGGGAGTGAATGTGCGAGTGATGATGGGAGTGAGTGTGTGAGTGTCGATGGGAGTGAGTGTGTGTGTCGATGGGAGTGAGTGTGGGTCGATGGGAGTGAGTATGGGAGAGTCAATGGGAGTGAGTGTGTGAGTGATGATGGTAGTGAGTGTGTGTGTGATGATGGGAGTGAGTGTGTGAGTGATGATGGGAGTGAGTGTGTGAGTGATGATGGGAGTGAGTGTGTGAGTGATGATAGGAGTGAGTGTGTGTGTGATGATGGGAGTGAGTGTGTGAGTGATGATGGGAGTGAGTGTGTGAGTGATGATGGGAGTGAGTGTGAGAGTGATGATGGGAGTGAGTGTGTGTGTGATGATGCGAGTGAGTGTGTGCCTGATGGTGGGAGTGAGTGTGTGAGTGTTGACAGGAGTGTGTGTGTGTCAATAGGAGTGAGTGTGTGAGTGATGATGTGAGTGAGTGTGTGTGTGATGATGGGAGTGAGTGTGTGTTTGTCAATGGGAGTGAGTGTGTGAGTGATGATGGGAGTGAGTGTGTGTGTGTCGATGGGAGCGAGTGTGTGAGATTCGATGGGAGTGAGTGTGTGTGTGATGATGGGAGTGAGTGTGTGTGTGATGATGGGAGTGAGTGTGTGTGTGTCGATGGGAGTGAGTGTGTGAGTGATGATAGGAGTGAGTGTGTGAGTGATGATGGGAGTGAGTGTGTGAGTGATGATGGGAGTGAGTGTGTGTGTGTCGATGGGAGTGAGTGTGTGTGTGATGTTGGGAGTGAGTGTGTGTGTGATGATGGGAGTGAGTGTGTGTGTGTCGATGGGAGTGAGTGTGTGAGTGATGATAGGAGTGAGTGTGTGAGTGATGATGGGAGTGTGTGAGTGATGATGGGAGTGAGTGTGTGAGTGATGATGGGAGTGTGTGAGTGTGTGATGATGGGAGTGAGTGTATGTGTGATGCTGGGAGTGTGTGTTTGATGATGGGAGTGAGTGTGTGAGTGATGATGGGAGTGAGTGTGTGTGTGTCGATGGGAGTGAGTGTGTGAGTTTCGATGGGAGTGAGTGTGTGTGTGATGATGGGAGTGAGTGTGTGAGTGATGATGGGAGTGAGTGTGTGTGTGATGATGGTAGTGAGTGTGTGAGTGATGATGGGAGTGACTGTGTGAGTGTCGATGGGAGTGAGTGTGTGAGTGATGATGGGAGTGAGTGTGTGTGTGATGATGGGAGAGAGTGTGTGAGTGATGATGGGAGTGAGTGTGTGAGTGTCTATGGGAGTGCAAGTGTGAGTGTCGATGGTAGTGAGTATGTGGGTGATGATGGGAGTGAGTGTGTGAGAGTCTATGGGAGTGAGTGTGTGTGTGTCGATGGGAGTGAGTGTGTGTGTGATGATGGGAGTGAGTGTGTGTGTGATGATGCGAGTGAGTGTGTATGTGATGAAGAGAGTGAGTGTGTGAGTGATGATGGGAGTGTGTGAGTGATGATAGGAGTGAGTGTGTGTGTGATGATGGGAGTGATTGTGTGAGTGATGATGGGAGTGAGTGTGTGTGTGTCGATGGGAGTGAGTGTGTGAGTGATGATGGGAGTGAGTGTGTGTGTGATGATGTGAGTGAGTGTGTGTTTGTCAATGGGAGTGAGTGTGTGTGTGATGATGGGAGTAAGTGTGTGTGTGATGATGGGAGTGAGTGTCTGTTTGTCAATGGGAGTGAGTGTGTGAGTGTCAATGGGAGTGAGTGTGTGAGTGATGATGCGAGTGAGTGTGTGTGTGAGGATGGTAGTGAGTGTGTGAGTGATGATGGGAGTGAGTGTGTGTGTGATGATGGGAGTGAGTGTGTGTTTGTCAATGGGAGTGAGTGTGTGAGTGATGATGGGAGTGAGTGTGTGAGTGATGATGGGAGTGAGTGTGTGAGTGATGATGGGAGTGAGTGTGTGTGTGTCGATGGGAGAGAGTGTGTGAGTTTCGATGGAAGTGAGTGTGTGTGTGATGATGGTAGTGAGTGTGTGAGTGATGATGGGAGTGAGTGTGTGTGTGATGATGGGAGTGAGTGTGTGTGTGATGATGGTAGTGAGTGTGTGGGTGATGATGGGAGTGAGTGTGTGAGTGATGATGGGAGTGAGTGTGTGTGTGATGATGGGAGTGAGTGTGTGGGTGATGATGGGAGTGAGTGTGTGAGTGATGATGGGAGTGAGTGTGTGTGTGTCGATGGGAGAGAGTGTGTGAGTTTTGATGGGAGTGAGTGTGTGTGTGATTATGGGAGTGAGTGTGTGAGTGATGATGGGAGTGAGTGTGTGTGTGATGATGGTAGTGAGTGTGTGGGTGATGATGGGATTGAGTGTGTGAGTGATGATGGGAGTGAGTGTGTGTGTGTCGATGGGAGAGAGTGTGTGAGTTTCGATGGGAGTGAGTGTGTGTGTGATGATGGGAGTGAGCGTGTGAGTGATGATGGGAGTGAGTGTGTGTGTGATGATGGTAGTGAGTGTGTGAGTGATGATGGGAGTGACTGTGTGAGTGTCGATGGGAGTGAGTGTGTGAGTGATGATGGGAGTGAGTGTGTGAGTGTCGATGGGAGTGAGTGTGTGTGTGATGATGGGAGAGAGTGTGTGAGTGATGATGGGAGTGAGTGTGTGAGTGTCTATGGGAGTTAGTGTGTGTGTGATGATGGGAGAGAGTGTGTGAGTGATGATGGGAGAGAGTGTGTGAGTGATGATGGGAGTGCAAGTGTGAGTGTAGATGGTAGTGAGTGTGTGGGTGATGATGGGAGTGAGTGTGTGAGAGTCTATGGGAGTGAGTGTGTGTGTGTCGATGGGAGTGAGTGTGTGTGTGATGATGGGAGTGAGTGTGTGTGTGATGATGCGAGTGAGTGTGTATGTGATGAAGAGAGTGAGTGTGTGAGTGATGATGGGAGTGTGTGAGTGATGATAGGAGTGAGTGTGTGTGTGATGATGGGAGTGATTGTGTGAGTGATGATGGGAGTGAGTGTGTGTGTGTCGATGGGAGTGAGTGTGTGAGTGATGATGGGAGTGAGTGTGTGTGTGATGATGGGAGTGATTGTGTGAGTGATGATGGGAGTGAGTGTGTGTGTGTCGATGGGAGTGAGTGTGTGAGTGATGATGGGAGTGAGTGTGTGTGTGATGATGGGAGTGAGTGTGTGTTTGTCAATGGGAGTGAGTGTGTGTGTGATGATGGGAGTAAGTGTGTGTGTGATGATGGGAGTGAGTGTGTGTTTGTCAATGGGAGTGAGTGTGTGAGTGTCAATGGGAGTGAGTGTGTGAGTGATGATGCGAGTGAGTGTGTGTGTGATGATGGTAGTGAGTGTGTGAGTGATGATGGGAGTGAGTGTGTGTGTGATGATGGGAGTGAGTGTGTGTTTGTCAATGGGAGTGAGTGTGTGAGTGATGATGGGAGTGAGTGTGTGAGTGATGATGGGAGTGAGTGTGTGAGTGTTGATGGGAGTGAGTGTTTGTGTGTCGATGGGAGAGAGTGTGTGAGTTTCGATGGAAGTGAGTGTGTGTGTGATGATGGTAGTGAGTGTGTGAGTGATGATGGGAGTGAGTGTGTGAGTGATGATGGGAGTGAGTGTGTGTGTGTCGATGGGAGAGAGTGTGTGAGTTTCGATGGGAGTGAGTGTGTGTGTGATGATGCGAGTGAGTGTGTGAGTGATGATGGGAGTGAGTGTGTGAGTGATGATGGGAGTGAGTGTGTGAGTGATGATGGGAGTGAGTGTGTGTGTGATGATGGGAGTGAGTGTCTGTGTGATGATGGGAGTGAGTGTGTGAGTGATGATGGGAGTGAGTGTGTGCGTGATGATGGGAGTGAGTGTGTGTGTGTCGATGGGAGTGAGTGTGTGAGTGATGATGGGAGTGAGTGTGTGTGTGTCGATGGGAGAGAGTGTGTGAGTTTCGATGGGAGTGAGTGTGTGTGTGATGATGGGAGTGAGTGTGTGTGTGATGATGGTAGTGAGTGTGTGGGTGATGATGGGAGAGAGTGTGTGAGTTTCGATGGGAGTGAGTGTGTGTGTGATGATGGGAGTGAGTGTGTGAGTGATGATGGGAGTGAGTGTGTGTGTGATGATGGTAGTGAGTGTGTGGGTGATGATGGGAGTGAGTGTGTGAGTGATGATGGGAGTGAGTGTGTGTGTGTCGATGGGAGAGAGTGTGTGAGTTTCGATGGGAGTGAGTGTGTGTGTGATGATGGGAGTGAGTGTGTGTGTGATGATGGGAGTGAGTGTGTGAGTGATGATGGGAGTGAGTGTGTGAGTGATGATGGGAGTGAGTGTGTATGTGATGATGGTAGTGAGTGTGTGAGTGATGATGGGAGTGAGTGTGTGAATGATGATGGGAGTGTGTGAGTGTGTGATGATGGGAGTGAGTGCGTGAGTGTCTATGGGAGTGCAAGTGTGAGTGTCGATGGGAGTGAGTGAGTGTGTGATGATGGGAGTGAGTGTTTGTGTGAAGATGGGAGTGAGTGAGTGTGTGAGTGTCGATGGGTGTGAGTGTGTGAGTGTCGATGGGAGTGAGTGTGAGAGTGACGATGGGAGTGAGTGTTTGTGTGAAGATGGGAGTGAATGTGCGAGTGATGATGGGAGTGAGTGTGTGAGTGTCGATGGGAGTGAGTGTGTGTGTCGATGGGAGTGAGTGTGGGTCGATGGGAGTGAGTATGGGAGAGTCAATGGGAGTGAGTGTGTGAGTGATGATGGTAGTGAGTGTGTGTGTGATGATGGGAGTGAGTGTGTGAGTGATGATGGGAGTGAGTGTGTGAGTGATGATGGGAGTGAGTGTGTGAGTGATGATAGGAGTGAGTGTGTGAGTGATGATGGGAGTGAATGTGTGAGTGATGATGGGAGTGAGTGTGAGAGTGATGATGGGAGTGAGTGTGTGTGTGATGATGCGAGTGAGTGTGTGCCTGATGGTGGGAGTGAGTGTGTGAGTGTTGACAGGAGTGTGTGTGTGTCAATAGGAGTGAGTGTGTGAGTGATGATGTGAGTGAGTGTGTGTGTGATGATGGGAGTGAGTGTGTGTTTGTCAATGGGAGTGAGTGTGTGAGTGATGATGGGAGTGAGTGTGTGTGTGTCGATGGGAGCGAGTGTGTGAGATTCGATGGGAGTGAGTGTGTGTGTGATGATGGGAGTGAGTGTGTGTGTGATGATGGGAGTGAGTGTGTGTGTGTCGATGGGAGTGAGTGTGTGAGTGATGATAGGAGTGAGTGTGTGAGTGATGATGGGAGTGAGTGTGTGTGTCGATGGGAGTGAGTGTGTGTGTGATGTTGGGAGTGAGTTTGTGTGTGATGATGGGAGTGAGTGTGTGTGTGTCGATGGGAGTGAGTGTGTGAGTGATGATAGGAGTGAGTGTGTGAGTGATGATGGGAGTGTGTGAGTGATGATGGGAGTGAGTGTGTGAGTGATGATGGGAGTGTGTGAGTGTGTGATGATGGGAGTGAGTGTGTGTGTGTCGATGGGAGTGAGTGTGTGAGTGATGATGGGAGTGAGTGTGTGAGTGATGATAGGAGTGAGTGTGTGAGTGATGATGTGAGTGAGTGTGTGTGTGTCGATGGGAGTGAGTGTGTGAGTTTCGATGGGAGTGAGTGTGTGTGTGATGATGGGAGTGAGTGTGTGAGTGATGATGGGAGTGAGTGTGTGTGTGATGATGGTAGTGAGTGTGTGAGTGATGATGGGAGTGACTGTGTGTGTGTCGATGGGAGTGAGTGTGTGAGTGATGATGGGAGTGAGTGTGTGTGTGATGATGGGAGAGAGTGTGTGAGTGATGATGGGAGTGAGTGTGTGAGTGTCTATGGGAGTGCAAGTGTGAGTGTCGATGGTAGTGAGTATGTGGGTGATGATGGGAGTGAGTGTGTGAGAGTCTATGGGAGTGAGTGTGTGTGTGTCGATGGGAGTGAGTTTGTGTGTGATGATGGGAGTGAGTGTGTGTGTGATGATGCGAGTGAGTGTGTATGTGATGAAGAGAGTGAGTGTGTGAGTGATGATGGGAGTGTGTGAGTGATGATAGGAGTGAGTGTGTGTGTGATGATGGGAGTGATTGTGTGAGTGATGATGGGAGTGAGTGTGTGTGTGTCGATGGGAGTGAGTGTGTGAGTGATGATGGGAGTGAGTGTGTGTGTGATGATGTGAGTGAGTGTGTGTTTGTCAATGGGAGTGAGTGTGTGTGTGATGGTGGGAGTAAGTGTGTGTGTGATGATGGGAGTGAGTGTGTGTTTGTCAATGGGAGTGAGTGTGTGAGTGTCAATGGGAGTGAGTGTGTGAGTGATGATGCGAGTGAGTGTGTGTGTGATGATGGTAGTGAGTGTGTGAGTGATGATGGGAGTGAGTGTGTGTGTGATGATGGGAGTGAGTGTGTGTTTGTCAATGGGAGTGAGTGTGTGAGTGATGATGGGAGTGAGTGTGTGAGTGATGATGGGAGTGAGTGTGTGAGTGATGATGGGAGTGAGTGAGTGTGTGTGTGTCGATGGGAGAGAGTGTGTGAGTTTCGATGGAGGTGAGTGTGTGTGTGATGATGGTAGTGAGTGTGTGAGTGATGATGGGAGTGAGTGTGTGTGTGATGATGGGAGTGAGTGTGTGTGTGATGATGGTAGTGAGTGTGTGGGTGATGATGGGAGTGAGTGTGTGAGTGATGATGGGAGTGAGTGTGTGTGTGATGATGGGAGTGAGTGTGTGGGTGATGATGGGAGTGAGTGTGTGAGTGATGATGGGAGTGAGTGTGTGTGTGTCGATGGGAGAGAGTGTGTGAGTTTTGATGGGAGTGAGTGTGTGTGTGATTATGGGAGTGAGTGTGTGAGTGATGATGGGAGTGAGTGTGTGTGTGATGATGGTAGTGAGTGTGTGGGTGATGATGGGAGTGACTGTGTGAGTGTCGATGGGAGTGAGTGTGTGAGTGATGATGGGAGTGAGTGTGTGAGTGTCGATGGGAGTGAGTGTGTGTGTGATGATGGGAGAGAGTGTGTGAGTGATGATGGGAGTGAGTGTGTGAGTGTCTATGGGAGTGAGTGTGTGTGTGATGATGGGAGAGAGTGTGTGAGTGATGATGGGAGTGAGTGTGTGAGTGTCTATGGGAGTGCAAGTGTGAGTGTCGATGGTAGTGAGTGTGTGGGTGATGATGGGAGTGAGTGTGTGAGAGTCTATGGGAGTGAGTGTGTGTGTCGATGGGAGTGAGTGTGTGTGTGATGATGGGAGTGAGTGTGTGTGTGATGATGCGAGTGAGTGTGTATGTGATGAAGAGAGTGAGTGTGTGAGTGATGATGGGAGTGTGTGAGTGATGATAGGAGTGAGTGTGTGTGTGATGATGGGAGTGATTGTGTGAGTGATGATGGGAGTGAGTGTGTGTGTGATGATGGGAGTGAGTGTGTGTTTGTCAATGGGAGTGAGTGTGTGTGTGATGATGGGAGTAAGTGTGTGTTTGTCAATGGGAGTGAGTGTGTGAGTGTCAATGGGAGTGAGTGTGTGAGTGATGATGCGAGTGAGTGTGTGTGTGATGATGGTAGTGAGTGTGTGAGTGATGATGGGAGTGAGTGAGTGTGTGATGATGGGAGTGAGTGTGTGTTTGTCAATGGGAGTGAGTGTGTGAGTGATGATGGGAGTGAGTATGTGAGTGATGATGGGAGTGAGTGTGTGAGTGATGATGGGAGTGAGTGTGTGAGTGATGATGGGAGTGAGTGTGTGTGTGATGATGGTAGTGAGTGTGTGGGTGATGATGGGAGTGAGTGTGTGAGTGATGATGGGAGTGAGTGTGTGTGTGATGATGGTAGTGAGTGTGTGGGTGATGATGGGAGTGAGTGTGTGAGTGATGATGGGAGTGAGTGTGTGTGTGTCGATGGGAGAGAGTGTGTGAGTTTCGATGGGAGTGAGTGTGTGTGTGATGATGGGAGTGAGTGTGTGAGTGATGATGGGAGTGAGTGTGTGAGTGATGATGGGAGTGAGTGTGTGTTTGTCAATGGGAGTGAGTGTGTGTGTGATGATGGGAGTAAGTGTGTGTGTGATGATGGGAGTGAGTGTGTGTTTGTCAATGGGAGTGAGTGTGTGAGTGTCAATGGGAGTGAGTGTGTGAGTGATGATGCGAGTGAGTGTGTGTGTGATGATGGTAGTGAGTGTGTGAGTGATGATGGGAGTGAGTGAGTGTGTGATGATGGGAGTGAGTGTGTGTGTGTCGATGGGAGTGAGTGTGTGAGTGATGATGGGAGTGAGTGTGTGAGTGATGATAGGAGTGAGTGTGTGAGTGATGATGGGAGTGAGTGTGTGTGTGTCGATGGGAGTGAGTGTGTGAGTTTCGATGGGAGTGAGTGTGTGTGTGATGATGGGAGTGAGTGTGTGAGTGATGATGGGAGTGAGTGTGTGAGTGATGATAGGAGTGAGTGTGTGAGTGATGATGGGAGTGAGTGTGTGTGTGTCGATGGGAGTGAGTGTGTGAGTTTCGATGGGAGTGAGTGTGTGTGTGATGATGGGAGTGAGTGTGTGAGTGATGATGGGAGTGAGTGTGTGTGTGATGATGGGAGTGAGTGTGTGTTTGTCAATGGGAATGAGTGTGTGAGTGATGATGGGAGTGAGTGTGTGTGTGTCGATGGGAGCGAGTGTGTGAGATTCGATGGGAGTGAGTGTGTGTGTGATGATGGGAGTGAGTGTGTGTGTGATGATGGGAGTGACTGTGTGTGTGTCGATGGGAGTGAGTGTGTGAGTGATGATAGGAGTGAGTGTGTGAGTGATGATGGGAGTGAGTGTGTGAGTGATGATGGGAGGGAGTGTGTGTGTGTCGATGGGAGTGAGTGTGTGTGTGATGATGGGAGTGAGTGTGTGTGTGATGATGGGAGTGAGTGTGTGTGTGTCGATGGGAGTGAGTGTGTGAGTGATGATAGGAGTGAGTGTGTGAGTGATGATGGGAGTGTGTGAGTGTGTGATGATGGGAGTGAGTGTATGTGTGATGCTGGGAGTGTGTGTTTGATGATGGGAGTGTGTGAGTGATGATGGGAGTGAGTGTGTGTGTGTCGATGGGAGAGAGTGTGTGAGTTTCGATGGAAGTGAGTGTGTGTGTGATGATGGTAGTGAGTGTGTGAGTGATGATGGGAGTGAGTGTGTGTGTGATGATGGGAGTGAGTGTGTGTGTGATGATGGTAGTGAGTGTGTGGGTGATGATGGGAGTGAGTGTGTGAGTGATGATGGGAGTGAGTGTGTGTGTGATGATGGGAGTGAGTGTGTGGGTGATGATGGGAGTGAGTGTGTGAGTGATGATGGGAGTGAGTGTGTGTGTGTCGATGGGAGTGAGTGTGTGTGTGATGATGGTAGTGAGTGTGTGGGTGATGATGGGAGTGAGTGTGTGAGTGATGATGGGAGTGAGTGTGTGTGTGTCGATGGGAGAGAGTGTGTGAGTTTCGATGGGAGTGAGTGTGTGTGTGATGATGGGAGTGAGCGTGTGAGTGATGATGGGAGTGAGTGTGTGTGTGATGATGGTAGTGAGTGTGTGAGTGATGATGGGAGTGACTGTGTGAGTGTCGATGGGAGTGAGTGTGTGAGTGATGATGGGAGTGAGTGTGTGAGTGTCGATGGGAGTGAGTGTGTGTGTGATGATGGGAGAGAGTGTGTGAGTGATGATGGGAGTGAGTGTGTGAGTGTCTATGGGAGTGAGTGTGTGTGTGATGATGGGAGAGAGTGTGTGAGTGATGATGGGAGTGAGTGTGTGAGTGTCTATGGGAGTGCAAGTGTGAGTGTCGATGGTAGTGAGTGTGTGGGTGATGATGGGAGTGAGTGTGTGAGAGTCTATGGGAGTGAGTGTGTGTGTGTCGATGGGAGTGAGTGTGTGTGTGATGATGGGAGTGAGTGTGTGTGTGATGATGCGAGTGAGTGTGTATGTGATGAAGAGAGTGAGTGTGTGAGTGATGATGGGAGTGTGTGAGTGATGATAGGAGTGAGTGTGTGTGTGATGATGGGAGTGATTGTGTGAGTGATGATGGGAGTGAGTGTGTGTGTGATGATGGGAGTGAGTGTGTGTTTGTCAATGGGAGTGAGTGTGTGTGTGATGATGGGAGTAAGTGTGTGTTTGTCAATGGGAGTGAGTGTGTGAGTGTCAATGGGAGTGAGTGTGTGAGTGATGATGCGAGTGAGTGTGTGTGTGATGATGGTAGTGAGTGTGTGAGTGATGATGGGAGTGAGTGAGTGTGTGATGATGGGAGTGAGTGTGTGAGTGATGATGGGAGTGAGTGAGTGTGTGATGATGGGAGTGAGTGTGTGTTTGTCAATGGGAGTGAGTGTGTGAGTGATGATGGGAGTGAGTGTGTGAGTGATGATGGGAGTGAGTGTGTGAGTGATGATGGGAGTGAGTGTGTGTGTGATGATGGTCGTGAGTGTGTGGGTGATGATGGGAGTGAGTGTGTGAGTGATGATGGGAGTGAGTGTGTGTGTGTTAATGGGAGAGAGTGTGTGAGTTTCGATGGGAGTGAGTGTGTGTGTGATGATGGGAGTGAGTGTGTGAGTGATGATGGGAGTGAGTGTGTGAGTGATGATGGGAGTGAGTGTGTGTTTGTCAATGGGAGTGAGTGTGTGTGTGATGATGGGAGTAAGTGTGTGTGTGATGATGGGAGTGAGTGTGTGTTTGTCAATGGGAGTGAGTGTGTGAGTGTCAATGGGAGTGAGTGTGTGAGTGATGATGCGAGTGAGTGTGTGTGTGATGATGGTAGTGAGTGTGTGAGTGATGATGGGAGTGAGTGAGTGTGTGATGATGGGAGTGAGTGTGTGTTTGTCAATGGGAGTGAGTGTGTGAGTGATGATGGGAGTGAGTGTGTGAGTGATGATGGGAGTGAGTGTGTGAGTGATGATGGGAGTGAGTGTGTGTGTGTCGATGGGAGAGAGTGTGTGTGTGATGATGGTAGTGAGTGTGTGAGTGATGATGGGAGTGAGTGTGTGAGTTTCGATGGAAGTGAGTGTGTGTGTGATGATGGTAGTGAGTGTGTGAGTGATGATGGGAGTGAGTGTGTGTGTGATGATGGGAGTGAGTGTGTGTGTGATGATGGTAGTGAGTGTGTGTGTGATGATGGGAGTGAGTGTGTGAGTGATGATGGGAGTGAGTGTGTGAGTTTCGATGGAAGTGAGTGTGTGTGTGATGATGGTAGTGAGTGTATGAGTGATGATGGGAGTGAGTGTGTGTGTGATGATGGGAGTGAGTGTGTGTGTGATGATGGTAGTGAGTGTGTGGGTGATGATGGGAGTGAGTGTGTGAGTGATGATGGGAGTGAGTGTGTGTGTGATGATGGTAGTGAGTGTGTGGGTGATGATGGGAGTGAGTGTGTGAGTGATGATGGGAGTGAGTGTGTGTGTGTCGATGGGAGAGAGTGTGTGAGTTTCGATGGGAGTGAGTGTGTGTGTGATGATGGGAGTGAGTGTGTGAGTGATGATGGGAGTGAGTGTGTGTGTGATGATGGTAGTGAGTGTGTGAGTGATGATGGGAGTGACTGTGTGAGTGTCGATGGGAGTGAGTGTGTGAGTGATGATGGGAGTGAGTGTGTGTGTGATGATGGGAGTGAGTGTGTGAGTGTCTATGGGAGTGCAAGTGTGAGTGTCGATGGGAGTGAGTGTGTGTGTGATAATGGGAGTGAGTGTGTGAGTGATGATGGGAGTGTGTGAGTGTGTGATGATGGGAGTGAGTGCGTGACTGTTTATGGGAGTGCAAGTGTGAGTGTCGATGGGAGTGAGTGAGTGTGTGATGATGGGAGTGAGTGTTTGTGTGAAGATGGGAGTGAGTGAGTGTGTGAGTGTCGATGGGTGTGAGTGTGTGAGTGTCGATGGGAGTGAGTGTGAGAGTGACGATGGGAGTGAGTGTTTGTGTGAAGATGGGAGTGAATGTGCGAGTGATGATGGGAGTGAGTGTGTGAGTGTCGATGGGAGTGAGTGTGTGTGTCGATGGGAGTGAGTGTGGGTCGATGGGAGTGAGTATGGGAGAGTCAATGGGAGTGAGTGTGTGAGTGATGATGGTAGTGAGTGTGTGTGTGATGATGGGAGTGAGTGTGTGAGTGATGATGGGAGTGAGTGTGTGAGTGATGATGGGAGTGAGTGTGTGAGTGATGATAGGAGTGAGTGTGTGTGTGATGATGGGAGTGAGTGTGTGAGTTATGATGGGAGTGAGTGTGTGAGTGATGATGGGAGTGAGTGTGAGAGTGATGATGGGAGTGAGTGTGTGTGTGATGATGCGAGTGAGTGTGTGCCTGATGGTGGGAGTGAGTGTGTGAGTGTTGACAGGAGTGTGTGTGTGTCAATAGGAGTGAGTGTGTGAGTGATGATGTGAGTGAGTGTGTGTGTGATGATGGGAGTGAGTGTGTGTTTGTCAATGGGAGTGAGTGTGTGAGTGATGATGGGAGTGAGTGTGTGTGTGTCGATGGGAGCGAGTGTGTGAGATTCGATGGGAGTGAGTGTGTGTGTGATGATGGGAGTGAGTGTGTGTGTGATGATGGGAGTGAGTGTGTGTGTGTCGATGGGAGTGAATGTGTGAGTGATGATAGGAGTGAGTGTGTGAGTGATGATGGGAGTGAGTGTGTGAGTGATGATGGGAGTGAGTGTGTGTGTGTCGATGGGAGTGAGTGTGTGTGTGATGATGGGAGTGAGTGTGTGTGTGATGATGGGAGTGAGTGTGTGTGTGTCGATGGGAGTGAGTGTGTGAGTGATGATAGGAGTGAGTGTGTGAGTGATGATGGGAGTGTGTGAGTGTGTGATGATGGGAGTGAGTGTATGTGTGATGCTGGGAGTGTGTGTTTGATGATGGGAGTGAGTGTGTGAGTGATGATGGGAGTGAGTGTGTGTGTGTCGATGGGAGTGAGTGTGTGAGTTTCGATGGGAGTGAGTGTATGTGTGATGATGGGAGTGAGTGTGTGAGTGATGATGGGAGTGAGTGTGTGTGTGATGATGGTAGTGATTGTGTGAGTGATGATGGGAGTGACTGTGTGAGTGTCGATGGGAGTGAGTGTGTGAGTGATGATGGGAGTGAGTGTGTGTGTGATGATGGGAGAGAGTGTGTGAGTGATGATGGGAGTGAGTGTGTGAGTGTCTATGGGAGTGCAAGTGTGAGTGTCGATGGTAGTGAGTATGTGGGTGATGATGGGAGTGAGTGTGTGAGAGTCTATGGGAGTGAGTGTGTGTGTGTCGATGGGAGAGAGTGTGTGTGTGATGATGGGAGTGAGTGTGTGTGTGATGATGCGAGTGAGTGTGTATGTGATGAAGTGAGTGAGTGTGTGAGTGATGATGGGAGTGTGTGAGTGATGATTGGAGTGAGTGTGTGTGTGATGATGGGAGTGATTGTGTGAGTGATGATGGGAGTGAGTGTGTGTGTGTCTATGGGAGTGAGTGTGTGTTTGTCAATGGGAGTGAGTGTGTGTGTGATGATGGGAGTGAGTGTGTGAGTGTCTATGGGAGTGCAAGTGTGAGTGTCGATGGGAGTGAGTGTGTGTGTGATGATGGGAGTGAGTGTGTGAGTGATGATGGGAGTGTGTGAGTGTGTGATGATGGGAGTGAGTGCGTGAGTGTCTATGTGAGTGCAAGTGTGAGTGTCGATGGGAGTGAGTGAGTGTGTGATGATGGGAGTGAGTGTTTGTGTGAAGATGGGAGTGAGTGAGTGTGTGAGTGTCGATGGGTGTGAGTGTGTGAGTGTCGATGGGAGTGAGTGTGAGAGTGACGATGGGAGTGAGTGTTTGTGTGAAGATGGGAGTGAATGTGCGAGTGATGATGGGAGTGAGTGTGTGAGTGTCGATGGGAGTGAGTGTGGGTCGATGGGAGTGAGTATGGGAGAGTCAATGGGAGTGATTGTGTGAGTGATGATGGTAGTGAGTGTGTGTGTGATGATGGGAGTGAGTGTGTGAGTGATGATGCGAGTGAGTGTGTGAGTGATGATGGGAGTGAGTGTGTGAGTGATGATAGGAGTGAGTGTGTGTGTGATGATGGGAGTGAGTGTGTGTGTGATGATGGGAGTAAGTGTGTGTGTGATGATGGGAGTGAGTGTGTGTTTGTCAATGGGAGTGAGTGTGTGAGTGTCAATGGGAGTGAGTGTGTGAGTGATGATGCGAGTGAGTGTGTGTGTGATGATGGTAGTGAGTGTGTGAGTGATGATGGGAGTGAGTGAGTGTGTGATGATGGGAGTGAGTGTGTGTTTGTCAATGGGAGTGAGTGTGTGAGTGATGATGGGAGTGAGTGTGTGAGTGATGATGGGAGTGAGTGTGTGAGTGATGATGGGAGTGAGTGTGTGTGTGTCGATGGGAGAGAGTGTGTGAGTTTCGATGGAAGTGAGTGTGTGTGTGATGATGGTAGTGAGTGTGTGAGTGATGATGGGAGTGAGTGTGTGTGTGATGATGGGAGTGAGTGTGTGTGTGATGATGGTAGTGAGTGTGTGGGTGATGATGGGAGTGAGTGTGTGAGTGATGATGGGAGTGAGTGTGTGTGTGATGATGGTAGTGAGTGTGTGGGTGATGATGGGAGTGAGTGTGTGAGTGATGATGGGAGTGAGTGTGTGTGTGTCGATGGGAGAGAGTGTGTGAGTTTCGATGGGAGTGAGTGTGTGTGTGATGATGGGAGTGAGTGTGTGAGTGATGATGGGAGTGACTGTGTGAGTGTCGATGGGAGTGAGTGTGTGAGTGATGATGGGAGTGAGTGTGTGTGTGATGATGGGAGTGAGTGTGTGAGTGTCTATGGGAGTGCAAGTGTGAGTGTCGATGGGAGTGAGTGTGTGTGTGATAATGGGAGTGAGTGTGTGAGTGATGATGGGAGTGTGTGAGTGTGTGATGATGGGAGTGAGTGCGTGAGTGTTTATGGGAGTGCAAGTGTGAGTGTCGATGGGAGTGAGTGAGTGTGTGATGATGGGAGTGAGTGTTTGTGTGAAGATGGGAGTGAGTGAGTGTGTGAGTGTCGATGGGTGTGAGTGTGTGAGTGTCGATGGGAGTGAGTGTGAGAGTGACGATGGGAGTGAGTGTTTGTGTGAAGATGGGAGTGAATGTGCGAGTGATGATGGGAGTGAGTGTGTGAGTGTCGATGGGAGTGAGTGTGTGTGTCGATGGGAGTGAGTGTGGGTCGATGGGAGTGAGTATGGGATAGTCAATGGGAGTGAGTGTGTGAGTGATGATGGTAGTGAGTGTGTGAGTGATGATGGGAGTGAGTGTGTGAGTGATGATGGGAGTGAGTGTGTGAGTGATGATGGGAGTGAGTGTGTGAGTGATGATAGGAGTGAGTGTGTGTGTGATGATGGGAGTGAGTGTGTGAGTGATGATGGGAGTGAGTGTGTGAGTGATGATGGGAGTGAGTGTGAGAGTGATGATGGGAGTGAGTGTGTGTGTGATGATGCGAGTGAGTGTGTGCCTGATGGTGGGAGTGAGCGTGTGAGTGTTGACAGGAGTGTGTGTGTGTCAATAGGAGTGAGTGTGTGAGTGATGATGTGAGTGAGTGTGTGTGTGATGATGGGAGTGAGTGTGTGTTTGTCAATGGGAGTGAGTGTGTGAGTGATGATGGGAGTGAGTGTGTGTGTGTCGATGGGAGCGAGTGTGTGAGATTCGATGGGAGTGAGTGTGTGTGTGATGATGGGAGTGAGTGTGTGTGTGATGATGGGAGTGAGTGTGTGTGTGTCGATGGGAGTGAGTGTGTGAGTGATGATAGGAGTGAGTGTGTGAGTGATGATGGGAGTGAGTGTGTGAGTGATGATGGGAGTGAGTGTGTGTGTGTCGATGGGAGTGAGTGTGTGTGTGATGATGGGAGTGAGTGTGTGTGTGATGATGGGAGTGAGTGTGTGTGTGTCGATGGGAGTGAGTGTGTGAGTGATGATAGGAGTGAGTGTGTGAGTGATGATGGGAGTGTGAGTGTGTGATGATGGGAGTGAGTGTATGTGTGATGCTGGGAGTGTGTGTTTGATGATGGGAGTGAGTGTGTGAGTGATGATGGGAGTGAGTGTGTGTGTGTCGATGGGAGTGAGTGTGTGAGTTTCGATGGGAGTGAGTGTGTGTGTGATGATGGGAGTGAGTGTGTGAGTGATGATGGGAGTGAGTGTGTGTGTGATGATGGTAGTGATTGTGTGAGTGATGATGGGAGTGACTGTGTGAGTGTCGATGGGAGTGAGTGTGTGAGTGATGATGGGAGTGAGTGTGTGTGTGATGATGGGAGAGAGTGTGTGAGTGATGATGGGAGTGAGTGTGTGAGTGTCTATGGGAGTGCAAGTGTGAGTGTCGATGGTAGTGAGTATGTGGGTGATGATGGGAGTGAGTGTGTGAGAGTCTATGGGAGTGAGTGTGTGTGTGTCGATGGGAGAGAGTGTGTGTGTGATGATGGGAGTGAGTGTGTGTGTGATGATGCGAGTGAGTGTGTATGTGATGAAGTGAGTGAGTGTGTGAGTGATGATGGGAGTGTGTGAGTGATGATAGGAGTGAGTGTGTGTGTGATGATGGGAGTGATTGTGTGAGTGATGATGGGAGTGAGTGTGTGTGTGTCGATGGGAGTGAGTGTGTGTTTGTCAATGGGAGTGAGTGTGTGTGTGATGATGGGAGTGAGTGTGTGAGTGTCTATGGGAGTTCAAGTGTGAGTGTCGATGGGAGTGAGTGTGTGTGTGATGATGGGAGTGAGTGTGTGAGTGATGATGGGAGTGTGTGAGTGTGTGATGATGGGAGTGAGTGCGTGAGTGTCTATGTGAGTGCAAGAGTGAGTGTCGATGGGAGTGAGTGAGTGTGTGATGATGGGAGTGAGTGTTTGTGTGAAGATGGGAGTGAGTGAGTGTGTGAGTGTCGATGGGTGTGAGTGTGAGAGTGACGATGGGAGTGAGTGTTTGTGTGAAGATGGGAGTGAATGTGCGAGTGATGATGGGAGTGAGTGTGTGAGTGTCGATGGGAGTGAGTGTGTGTGTCGATGGGAGTGAGTGTGGGTCGATGGGAGTGAGTATGGGAGAGTCAATGGGAGTGAGTGTGTGAGTGATGATGGTAGTGAGTGTGTGTGTGATGATGGGAGTGAGTGTGTGAGTGTCTATGGGAGTGCAAGTGTGAGTGTCGATGGGAGTGAGTGTGTGTGTGATAATGGGAGTGAGTGTGTGAGTGATGATGGGAGTGTGTGAGTGTGTGATGATGGGAGTGAGTGCGTGAGTGTTTATGGGAGTGCAAGTGTGAGTGTCGATGGGAGTGAGTGAGTGTGTGATGATGGGAGTGAGTGTTTGTGTGAAGATGGGAGTGAGTGAGTGTGTGAGTGTCGATGGGTGTGAGTTTGTGAGTGTCGATGGGAGTGAGTGTGAGAGTGACGATGGGAGTGAGTGTTTGTGTGAAGATGGGAGTGAATGTGCGAGTGATGATGGGAGTGAGTGTGTGAGTGTCGATGGGAGTGAGTGTGTGTGTCGATGGGAGTGAGTGTGGGTCGATGGGAGTGAGTATGGGAGAGTCAATGGGAGTGAGTGTGTGAGTGATGATGGTAGTGAGTGTGTGTGTGATGATGGGAGTGAGTGTGTGAGTGATGATGCGAGTGAGTGTGTGAGTGATGATGGGAGTGAGTGTGTGAGTGATGATAGGAGTGAGTGTGTGTGTGATGATGGGAGTGAGTGTGTGAGTGATGATGGGAGTGAGTGTGTGAGTGATGATGGGAGTGAGTGTGAGAGTGATGATGGGAGTGAGTGTGAGAGTGATGATGGGAGTGAGTGTGTGTGTGATGATGCGAGTGAGTGTGTGCCTGATGGTGGGAGTGAGTATGTGAGTGTTGACAGGAGTGTGTGTGTGTCAATAGGAGTGAGTGTGTGAGTGATGATGTGAGTGAGTGTGTGTGTGATGATGGGAGTGAGTGTGTGTTTGTCAATGGGAGTGAGTGTGTGAGTGATGATGGGAGTGAGTGTGTGTGTGTCGATGGGAGCGAGTGTGTGAGATTCGATGGGAGTGAGTGTGTGTGTGATGATGGGAGTGAGTGTGTGTGTGATGATGGGAGTGAGTGTGTGTGTGTCGATGGGAGTGAGTGTGTGAGTGATGATAGGAGTGAGTGTGTGAGTGATGATGGGAGTGAGTGTGTGAGTGATGATGGGAGGGAGTGTGTGTGTGTCGATGGGAGTGAGTGTGTGTGTGATGATGGGAGTGAGTGTGTGTGCGATGATGGGAGTGAGTGTGTGTGTGTCGATGGGAGTGAGTGTGTGAGTGATGATAGGAGTGAGTGTGTGAGTGATGATGGGAGTGTGTGAGTGTGTGATGATGGGAGTGAGTGTATGTGTGATGCTGGGAGTGTGTGTTTGATGATGGGAGTGTGTGAGTGATGATGGGAGTGAGTGTGTGTGTGTCGATGGGAGAGAGTGTGTGAGTTTCGATGGAAGTGAGTGTGTGTGTGATGATGGTAGTGAGTGTGTGAGTGATGATGGGAGTGAGTGTGTGTGTGATGATGGGAGTGAGTGTGTGTGTGATGATGGTAGTGAGTGTGTGGGTGATGATGGGAGTGAGTGTGTGAGTGATGATGGGAGTGAGTGTGTGTGTGATGATGGGAGTGAGTGTGTGGGTGATGATGGGAGTGAGTGTGTGAGTGATGATGGGAGTGAGTGTGTGTGTGTCGATGGGAGTGAGTGTGTGTGTGATGATGGTAGTGAGTGTGTGGGTGATGATGGGAGTGAGTGTGTGAGTGATGATGGGAGTGAGTGTGTGTGTGTCGATGGGAGAGAGTGTGTGAGTTTCGATGGGAGTGAGTGTGTGTGTGATGATGGGAGTGAGCGTGTGAGTGATGATGGGAGTGAGTGTGTGTGTGATGATGGTAGTGAGTTTGTGAGTGATGATGGGAGTGACTGTGTGAGTGTCGATGGGAGTGAGTGTGTGAGTGATGATGGGATTGAGTGTGTGAGTGTCGATGGGAGTGAGTGTGTGTGTGATGATGGGAGAGAGTGTGTGAGTGATGATGGGAGTGAGTGTGTGAGTGTCTATGGGAGTGAGTGTGTGTGTGATGATGGGAGAGAGTGTGTGAGTGATGATGGGAGTGAGTGTGTGAGTGTCTATGGGAGTGCAAGTGTGAGTGTCGATGGTAGTGAGTGTGTGGGTGATGATGGGAGTGAGTGTGTGAGAGTCTATGGGAGTGAGTGTGTGTGTGTCGATGGGAGTGAGTGTGTGTGTGATGATGGGAGTGAGTGTGTGTGTGATGATGCGAGTGAGTGTGTGTGTGATGAAGAGAGTGAGTGTGTGAGTGATGATGGGAGTGTGTGAGTGATGATAGGAGTGAGTGTGTGTGTGATGATGGGAGTGATTGTGTGAGTGATGATGGGAGTGAGTGTGTGTGTGATGATGGGAGTGAGTGTGTGTTTGTCAATGGGAGTGAGTGTGTGTGTGATGATGGGAGTAAGTGTGTGTTTGTCAATGGGAGTGAGTGTGTGAGTGTCAATGGGAGTGAGTGTGTGAGTGATGATGCGAGTGAGTGTGTGTGTGATGATGGTAGTGAGTGTGTGAGTGATGATGGGAGTGAGTGAGTGTGTGATGATGGGAGTGAGTGTGTGTTTGTCAATGGGAGTGAGTGTGTGAGTGATGATGGGAGTGAGTGTGTGAGTGATGATGGGAGTGAGTGTGTGAGTGATGATGGGAGTGAGTGTGTGTGTGATGATGGTCGTGAGTGTGTGGGTGATGATGGGAGTGAGTGTGTGAGTGATGATGGGAGTGAGTGTGTGTGTGTCGATGGGAGAGAATGTGTGAGTTTCGATGGGAGTGAGTGTGTGTGTGATGATGGGAGTGAGTGTGTGAGTGATGATGGGAGTGAGTGTGTGAGTGATGATGGGAGTGAGTGTGTGTTTGTCAATGGGAGTGAGTGTGTGTGTGATGATGGGAGTAAGTGTGTGTGTGATGATGGGAGTGAGTGTGTGTTTGTCAATGGGAGTGAGTGTGTGAGTGTCAATGGGAGTGAGTGTGTGAGTGATGATGCGAGTGAGTGTGTGTGTGATGATGGTAGTGAGTGTGTGAGTGATGATAGGAGTGAGTGAGTGTGTGATGATGGGAGTGAGTGTGTGTTTGTCAATGGGAGTGAGTGTGTGAGTGATGATGGGAGTGAGTGTGTGAGTGATGATGGGAGTGAGTGTGTGTGTGTCGATGGGAGAGAGTGTGTGTGTGATGATGGTAGTGAGTGTGTGAGTGATGATGGGAGTGAGTGTGTGAGTTTCGATGGAAGTGAGTGTGTGTGTGATGATGGTAGTGAGTGTGTGAGTGATGATGGGAGTGAGTGTGTGTGTGATGATGGGAGTGAGTGTGTGTGTGATGATGGTAGTGAGTGTGTGTGTGATAATGGGAGTGAGTGTGTGAGTGATGATGGGAGTGAGTGTGTGAGTTTCGATGGAAGTGAGTGTGTGTGTGATGATGGTAGTGAGTGTGTGAGTGATGATGGGAGTGAGTGTGTGTGTGATGATGGGAGTGAGTGTGTGTGTGATGATGGTAGTGAGTGTGTGGGTGATGATGGGAGTGAGTGTGTGAGTGATGATGGGAGTGAGTGTGTGTGTGATGATGGTAGTGAGTGTGTGGGTGATGATGGGAGTGAGTGTGTGAGTGATGATGGGAGTGAGTGTGTGTGTGTCGATGGGAGAGAGTGTGTGAGTTTCGATGGGAGTGAGTGTGTGTGTGATGATGGGAGTGAGTGTGTGAGTGATGATGGGAGTGAGTGTGTGTGTGATGATGGTAGTGAGTGTGTGAGTGATGATGGGAGTGACTGTGTGAGTGTCGATGGGAGTGAGTGTGTGAGTGATGATGGGAGTGAGTGTGTGTGTGATGATGGGAGTGAGTGTGTGAGTGTCTATGGGAGTGCAAGTGTGAGTGTCGATGGGAGTGAGTGTGTGTGTGATAATGGGAGTGAGTGTGTGAGTGATGATGGGAGTGTGTGAGTGTGTGATGATGGGAGTGAGTGCGTGACTGTTTATGGGAGTGCAAGTGTGAGTGTCGATGGGAGTGAGTGAGTGTGTGATGATGGGAGTGAGTGTTTGTGTGAAGATGGGAGTGAGTGAGTGTGTGAGTGTCGATGGGTGTGAGTGTGTGAGTGTCGATGGGAGTGAGTGTGAGAGTGACGATGGGAGTGAGTGTTTGTGTGAAGATGGGAGTGAATGTGCGAGTGATGATGGGAGTGAGTGTGTGAGTGTCGATGGGAGTGAGTGTGTGTGTCGATGGGAGTGAGTGTGGGTCGATGGGAGTGAGTATGGGAGAGTCAATGGGAGTGAGTGTGTGAGTGATGATGGTAGTGAGTGTGTGTGTGATGATGGGAGTGAGTGTGTGAGTGATGATAGGAGTGAGTGTGTGAGTGATGATGGGAGTGTGTGAGTGTGTGATGATGGGAGTGAGTGTATGTGTGATGCTGGGAGTGTGTGTTTGATGATGGGAGTGAGTGTGTGAGTGATGATGGGAGTGAGTGTGTGTGTGTCGATGGGAGTGAGTGTGTGAGTGATGATAGGAGTGAGTGTGTGAGTGATGATGGGAGTGTGTGAGTGTGTGATGATGGGAGTGAGTGTATGTGTGATGCTGGGAGTGTGTGTTTGATGATGGGAGTGAGTGTGTGAGTGATGATGGGAGTGAGTGTGTGTGTGTCGATGGGAGTGAGTGTGTGAGTTTCGATGGGAGTGAGTGTGTGTGTGATGATGGGAGTGAGTGTGTGAGTGATGATGGGAGTGAGTGTGTGTGTGATGATGGTAGTGATTGTGTGAGTGATGATGGGAGTGACTGTGTGAGTGTCGATGGGAGTGAGTGTGTGAGTGATGATGGGAGTGAGTGTGTGTGTGATGATGGGAGAGAGTGTGTGAGTGATGATGGGAGTGAGTGTGTGAGTGTCTATGGGAGTGCAAGTGTGAGTGTCGATGGTAGTGAGTATGTGGGTGATGATGGGAGTGAGTGTGTGAGAGTCTATGGGAGTGAGTGTGTGTGTGTCGATGGGAGAGAGTGTGTGTGTGATGATGGGAGTGAGTGTGTGTGTGATGATGCGAGTGAGTGTGTATGTGATGAAGTGAGTGAGTGTGTGAGTGATGATGGGAGTGTGTGAGTGATGATAGGAGTGAGTGTGTGTGTGATGATGGGAGTGATTGTGTGAGTGATGATGGGAGTGAGTGTGTGTGTGTCGATGGGAGTGAGTGTGTGTTTGTCAATGGGAGTGAGTGTGTGTGTGATGATGGGAGTGAGTGTGTGAGTGTCTATGGGAGTGCAAGTGTGAGTGTCGATGGGAGTGAGTGTGTGTGTGATGATGGGAGTGAGTGTGTGAGTGATGATGGGAGTGTGTGAGTGTGTGATGATGGGAGTGAGTGCGTGAGTGTCTATGTGAGTGCAAGAGTGAGTGTCGATGGGTGTGAGTGTGAGAGTGACGATGGGAGTGAGTGTTTGTGTGAAGATGGGAGTGAATGTGCGAGTGATGATGGGAGTGAGTGTGTGAGTGTCGATGGGAGTGAGTGTGTGTGTCGATGGGAGTGAGTGTGGGTCGATGGGAGTGAGTATGGGAGAGTCAATGGGAGTGAGTGTGTGAGTGATGATGGTAGTGAGTGTGTGTGTGATGATGGGAGTGAGTGTGTGAGTGTCTATGGGAGTGCAAGTGTGAGTGTCGATGGGAGTGAGTGTGTGTGTGATAATGGGAGTGAGTGTGTGAGTGATGATGGGAGTGTGTGAGTGTGTGATGATGGGAGTGAGTGCGTGAGTGTTTATGGGAGTGCAAGTGTGAGTGTCGATGGGAGTGAGTGAGTGTGTGATGATGGGAGTGAGTGTTTGTGTGAAGATGGGAGTGAGTCAGTGTGTGAGTGTCGATGGGTGTGAGTGTGTGAGTGTCGATGGGAGTGAGTGTGAGAGTGACGATGGGAGTGAGTGTTTGTGTGAAGATGGGAGTGAATGTGCGAGTGATGATGGGAGTGAGTGTGTGAGTGTCGATGGGAGTGAGTGTGTGTGTCGATGGGAGTGAGTGTGGGTCGATGGGAGTGAGTATGGGAGAGTCAATGGGAGTGAGTGTGTGAGTGATGATGGTAGTGAGTGTGTGTGTGATGATGGGAGTGAGTGTGTGAGTGATGATGCGAGTGAGTGTGTGAGTGATGATGGGAGTGAGTGTGTGAGTGATGATAGGAGTGAGTGTGTGTGTGATGATGGGAGTGAGTGTGTGAGTGATGATGGGAGTGAGTGTGTGAGTGATGATGGGAGTGAGTGTGAGAGTGATGATGGGAGTGAGTGTGTGTGTGATGATGCGAGTGAGTGTGTGCCTGATGGTGGGAGTGAGTATGTGAGTGTTGACAGGAGTGTGTGTGTGTCAATAGGAGTGAGTGTGTGAGTGATGATGTGAGTGAGTGTGTGTGTGATGATGGGAGTGAGTGTGTGTTTGTCAATGGGAGTGAGTGTGTGAGTGATGATGGGAGTGAGTGTGTGTGTGTCGATGGGAGCGAGTGTGTGAGATTCGATGGGAGTGAGTGTGTGTGTGATGATGGGAGTGAGTGTGTGTGTGATGATGGGAGTGAGTGTGTGTGTGTCGATGGGAGTGAGTGTGTGAGTGATGATAGGAGTGAGTGTGTGAGTGATGATGGGAGTGAGTGTGTGAGTGATGATGGGAGGGAGTGTGTGTGTGTCGATGGGAGTGAGTGTGTGTGTGATGATGGGAGTGAGTGTGTGTGTGATGATGGGAGTGAGTGTGTGTGTGTCGATGGGAGTGAGTGTGTGAGTGATGATAGGAGTGAGTGTGTGAGTGATGATGGGAGTGTGTGAGTGTGTGATGATGGGAGTGAGTGTATGTGTGATGCTGGGAGTGTGTGTTTGATGATGGGAGTGTGTGAGTGATGATGGGAGTGAGTGTGTGTGTGTCGATGGGAGAGAGTGTGTGAGTTTCGATGGAAGTGAGTGTGTGTGGATGATGGTAGTGAGTGTGTGAGTGATGATGGGAGTGAGTGTGTGTGTGATGATGGGAGTGAGTGTGTGTGTGATGATGGTAGTGAGTGTGTGGGTGATGATGGGAGTGAGTGTGTGAGTGATGATGGGAGTGAGTGAGTGTGTGATGATGGGAGTGAGTGTGTGGGTGATGATGGGAGTGAGTGTGTGAGTGATGATGGGAGTGAGTGTGTGTGTGTCGATGGGAGTGAGTGTGTGTGTGATGATGGTTGTGAGTGTGTGGGTGATGATGGGAGTGAGTGTGTGAGTGATGATGGGAGTGAGTGTGTGAGTGATGATGGGAGTGAGTGTGTGAGTGATGATAGGAGTGAGTGTGTGTGTGATGATGGTAGTGAGTGTGTGAGTGATGATGGGAGTGAGTGTGTGTGTGATGATGGGAGTGAGTGTGTGTGTGATGATGGTAGTGAGTGTGTGTGTGATGATGGGAGTGAGTGTGTGAGTGATGATGGGAGTGAGTGTGTGAGTGTCGATGGGAGTGAGTGTGTGTGTGATGATGGGAGAGAGTGTGTGAGTGATGATGGGAGTGAGTGTGTGAGTGTCTATGGGAGTGAGTGTGTGAGTGTCTATGGGAGTGAGTGTGTGTGTGATGATGGGAGAGAGTGTGTGAGTGATGATGGGAGTGAGTGTGTGAGTGTCTATGGGAGTGCAAGTGTGAGTGTCGATGGTAGTGAGTGTGTGGGTGATGATGGGAGTGAGTGTGTGAGAGTCTATGGGAGTGAGTGTGTGTGTGTCGATGGGAGTGAGTGTGTGTGTGATGATGGGAGTGAGTGTGTGTGTGATGATGCGAGTGAGTGTGTATGTGATGAAGAGAGTGAGTGTGTGAGTGATGATGGGAGTGTGTGAGTGATGATAGGAGTGAGTGTGTGTGTGATGATGGGAGTGATTGTGTGAGTGATGATGGGAGTGAGTGTGTGTGTGATGATGGGAGTGAGTGTGTGTTTGTCAATGGGAGTGAGTGTGTGTGTGATGATGGGAGTAAGTGTGTGTTTGTCAATGGGAGTGAGTGTGTGAGTGTCAATGGGAGTGAGTGTGTGAGTGATGATGGGAGTGAGTGAGTGTGTGATGATGGGAGTGAGTGTGTGTTTGTCAATGGGAGTGAGTGTGTGAGTGATGATGGGAGTGAGTGTGTGAGTGATGATGGGAGTGAGTGTGTGAGTGATGATGGGAGTGAGTGTGTGTGTGATGATGGTCGTGAGTGTGTGGGTGATGATGGGAGTGAGTGTGTGAGTGATGATGGGAGTGAGTGTGTGTGTGTCGATGGGAGAGAGTGTGTGAGTTTCGATGGGAGTGAGTGTGTGTGTGATGATGGGAGTGAGTGTGTGAGTGATGATGGGAGTGAGTGTGTGAGTGATGATGGGAGTGAGTGTGTGTTTGTCAATGGGAGTGAGTGTGTGTGTGATGATGGGAGTAAGTGTGTGTGTGATGATGGGAGTGAGTGTGTGTTTGTCAATGGGAGTGAGTGTGTGAGTGTCAATGGGAGTGAGTGTGTGAGTGATGATGCGAGTGAGTGTGTGTGTGATGATGGTAGTGAGTATGTGAGTGATGATAGGAGTGAGTGAGTGTGTGATGATGGGAGTGAGTGTGTGTTTGTCAATGGGAGTGAGTGTGTGAGTGATGATGGGAGTGAGTGTGTGAGTGATGATGGGAGTGAGTGTGTGAGTGATGATGGGAGTGAGTGTGTGTGTGTCGATGGGAGAGAGTGTGTGTGTGATGATGGTAGTGAGTGTGTGAGTGATGATGGGAGTGAGTGTGTGAGTTTCGATGGAAGTGAGTGTGTGTGTGATGATGGTAGTGAGTGTGTGAGTGATGATGGGAGTGAGTGTGTGTGTGATGATGGGAGTGAGTGTGTGTGTGATGATGGTAGTGAGTGTGTGTGTGATGATGGGAGTGAGTGTGTGAGTGATGATGGGAGTGAGTGTGTGAGTTTCGATGGAAGTGAGTGTGTGTGTGATGATGGTAGTGAGTGTGTGAGTGATGATGGGAGTGAGTGTGTGTGAGATGATGGGAGTGAGTGTGTGTGTGATGATGGTAGTGAGTGTGTGGGTGATGATGGGAGTGAGTGTGTGAGTGATGATGGGAGTGAGTGTGTGTGTGATGATGGTAGTGAGTGTGTGGGTGATGATGGGAGTGAGTGTGTGAGTGATGATGGGAGTGAGTGTGTGTGTGTCGATGGGAGTGAGTGTGTGAGTGATGATGGGAGTGAGTGTGTGAGTGATGATGGGAGTGAGTGTGTGAGTTTCGATGGAAGTGAGTGTGTGTGTGATGATGGTAGTGAGTGTGTGAGTGATGATGGGAGTGAGTGTGTGTGAGATGATGGGAGTGAGTGTGTGTGTGATGATGGTAGTGAGTGTGTGGGTGATGATGGGAGTGAGTGTGTGAGTTTCGATGGGAGTGAGTGTGTGTGTGATGATGGGAGTGAGTGTGTGAGTGATGATGGGAGTGAGTGTGTGTGTGATGATGGTAGTGAGTGTGTGAGTGATGATGGGAGTGACTGTGTGAGTGTCGATGGGAGTGAGTGTGTGAGTGATGATGGGAGTGAGTGTGTGTGTGATGATGGGAGTGAATGTGTGAGTGTCTATGGGAGTGCAAGTGTGAGTGTCGATGGGAGTGAGTGTGTGTGTGATAATGGGAGTGAGTGTGTGAGTGATGATGGGAGTGTGTGAGTGTGTGATGATGGGAGTGAGTGCGTGAGTGTTTATGGGAGTGCAAGTGTGAGTGTCGATGGGAGTGAGTGAGTGTGTGATGATGGGAGTGAGTGTTTGTGTGAAGATGGGAGTGAGTGAGTGTGTGAGTGTCGATGGGTGTGAGTGTGTGAGTGTCGATGGGAGTGAGTGTGAGAGTGACGATGGGAGTGAGTGTTTGTGTGAAGATGGGAGTGAATGTGCGAGTGATGATGGGAGTGAGTGTGTGAGTGTCGATGGGAGTGAGTGTGTGTGTCGATGGGAGTGAGTGTGGGTCGATGGGAGTGAGTATGGGAGAGTCAATGGGAGTGAGTGTGTGAGTGATGATGGTAGTGAGTGTGTGTGTGATGATGGGAGTGAGTGTGTGAGTGATGATGGGAGTGAGTGTGTGAGTGATGATGGGAGTGAGTGTGTGAGTGATGATAGGAGTGAGTGTGTGTGTGATGATGGGAGTGAGTGTGTGAGTTATGATGGGAGTGAGTGTGTGAGTGATGATGGGAGTGAGTGTGAGAGTGATGATGGGAGTGAGTGTGTGTGTGATGATGCGAGTGAGTGTGTGCCTGATGGTGGGAGTGAGTGTGTGAGTGTTGACAGGAGTGTGTGTGTGTCAATAGGAGTGAGTGTGTGAGTGATGATGTGAGTGAGTGTGTGTGTGATGATGGGAGTGAGTGTGTGTTTGTCAATGGGAGTGAGTGTGTGAGTGATGATGGGAGTGAGTGTGTGTGTGTCGATGGGAGCGAGTGTGTGAGATTCGATGGGAGTGAGTGTGTGTGTGATGATGGGAGTGAGTGTGTGTGTGATGATGGGAGTGAGTGTGTGTGTGTCGATGGGAGTGAATGTGTGAGTGATGATAGGAGTGAGTGTGTGAGTGATGATGGGAGTGAGTGTGTGAGTGATGATGGGAGTGAGTGTGTGTGTGTCGATGGGAGTGAGTGTGTGTGTGATGATGGGAGTGAGTGTGTGTGTGATGATGGGAGTGAGTGTGTGTGTGTCGATGGGAGTGAGTGTGTGAGTGATGATAGGAGTGAGTGTGTGAGTGATGATGGGAGTGTGTGAGTGTGTGATGATGGGAGTGAGTGTATGTGTGATGCTGGGAGTGTGTGTTTGATGATGGGAGTGAGTGTGTGAGTGATGATGGGAGTGAGTGTGTGTGTGTCGATGGGAGTGAGTGTGTGAGTTTCGATGGGAGTGAGTGTGTGTGTGATGATGGGAGTGAGTGTGTGAGTGATGATGGGAGTGAGTGTGTGTGTGATGATGGTAGTGATTGTGTGAGTGATGATGGGAGTGACTGTGTGAGTGTCGATGGGAGTGAGTGTGTGAGTGATGATGGGAGTGAGTGTGTGTGTGATGATGGGAGAGAGTGTGTGAGTGATGATGGGAGTGAGTGTGTGAGTGTCTATGGGAGTGCAAGTGTGAGTGTCGATGGTAGTGAGTATGTGGGTGATGATGGGAGTGAGTGTGTGAGAGTCTATGGGAGTGAGTGTGTGTGTGTCGATGGGAGAGAGTGTGTGTGTGATGATGGGAGTGAGTGTGTGTGTGATGATGCGAGTGAGTGTGTATGTGATGAAGTGAGTGAGTGTGTGAGTGATGATGGGAGTGTGTGAGTGATGATAGGAGTGAGTGTGTGTGTGATGATGGGAGTGATTGTGTGAGTGATGATGGGAGTGAGTGTGTGTGTGTCGATGGGAGTGAGTGTGTGTTTGTCAATGGGAGTGAGTGTGTGTGTGATGATGGGAGTGAGTGTGTGAGTGTCTATGGGAGTGCAAGTGTGAGTGTCGATGGGAGTGAGTGTGTGTGTGATGATGGGAGTGAGTGTGTGAGTGATGATGGGAGTGTGTGAGTGTGTGATGATGGGAGTGAGTGCGTGAGTGTCTATGTGAGTGCAAGTGTGAGTGTCGATGGGAGTGAGTGAGTGTGTGATGATGGGAGTGAATGTTTGTGTGAAGATGGGAGTGAGTGAGTGTCTGAGTGTCGATGGGTGTGAGTGTGTGAGATTCGATGGGAGTGAGTGTGAGAGTGACGATGGGAGTGAGTGTTTGTGTGAAGATGGGAGTGAATGTGCGAGTGATGATGGGAGTGAGTGTGTGAGTGTCGATGGGAGTGAGTGTGGGTCGATGGGAGTGAGTATGGGAGAGTCAATGGGAGTGATTGTGTGAGTGATGATGGTAGTGAGTGTGTGTGTGATGATGGGAGTGAGTGTGTGAGTGATGATGCGAGTGAGTGTGTGAGTGATGATGGGAGTGAGTGTGTGAGTGATGATAGGAGTGAGTGTGTGTGTGATGATGGGAGTGAGTGTGTGAGTGATGATGGGAGTGAGTGTGTGAGTGATGATGGGAGTGAGTGTGAGAGTGATGATGGGAGTGAGTGTGTGTGTGAAGATGCGAGTGAGTGTGTGCCTGATGGTGGGAGTGAGTGTGTGAGTGTTGACAGGAGTGTGTGTGTGTCAATAGGAGTGAGTGTGTGAGTGATGATGTGAGTGAGTGTGTGTGTGATGATGGGAGTGAGTGTGTGTTTGTCAATGGGAGTGAGTGTGTGAGTGATGATGGGAGTGAGTGTGTGTGTGTCGATGGGAGCGAGTGTGTGAGATTCGATGGGAGTGAGTGTGTGTGTGATGATGGGAGTGAGTGTGTGTGTGATGATGGGAGTGACTGTGTGTGTGTCGATGGGAGTGAGTGTGTGAGTGATGATAGGAGTGAGTGTGTGAGTGATGATGGGAGTGAGTGTGTGAGTGATGATGGGAGTGAGTGTGTGTGTGTCGATGGGAGTGAGTGTGTGTGTGATGATGGGAGTGAGTGTGTGTGTGATGATGGGAGTGAGTGTGTGTGTGTCGATGGGAGTGAGTGTGTGAGTGATGATAGGAGTGAGTGTGTGAGTGATGATGGGAGTGTGTGAGTGTGTGATGATGGGAGTGAGTGTATGTGTGATGCTGGGTTTGTGTGTTTGATGATGGGAGTGAGTGTGTGATGATGGGAGTGAGTGTGATGATGGGAGTGAGTGTGTGAGTGTCGATGGGAGTGAGTGTGTGTGGAGATGGGAGTGAGTGTGTGAGTGTCAATGGTTGTGAGTGTGCGAGTGTTGATGGGAGTGAGTGCGAGAGTGATGATGGGAGTGAGTGTTTGTGTCAAGATGGGAGTGAGTGAGTGTGTGAGTGCCGATGAGTGTGAGTGTGTGAGTGTCGATGGGAGTGAGTGTGAGAGTGATGATGGGAGAGGGTGTGTGAGAGTCGATGGGAGTGCGTGTGTGAGTGTCGATGGGAGTGAGTGAGTGTGTGAGTGTCGATGGGTGTGAGTGTGTGAGTGTCGATGGGAGTGAGTGTGTGAGTGTCGATGGGAGTGAGTGTGAGAGTGATAATGGGAGTGATGATGGGAGTGAGTGTGTGAGTGTCGATGGGAGTGAGTGTGGGTCGATGGGAGTGAGTGTGGGTCGATGGGAGTGAGTATGGGAAAGTCAATAGGAGTGAGTGTGAGAGTGATAATGGGAGTGAGTGTGTGTGTGATGATGGGAGTGAGTGTGTGAGTGTTATTGGGAGTGAGTGCGTGTCGATGGGAGCGAGTGTGTGAGTGATCATGGGAGTGAGTGTGTGAGTGATGATGGGAGTGAATCTTTGTGACGATGGGAGTGAGTTTGTGACTCGATGGGAGTGAGTGTGTGAGTATTGATGGGAGTGAGTGTGTGAGTGTCGATGGGAGTGAGTGTGTGTGTCGATGGGAGTGAGTGTGTGTGTCGATGAGAGTGAGTGTGGGTCGATGGGGGTGAGTGTGGGAGAGTCAATGGGAGTGAGTGTGTGAGTGATGATGGGATTGAGTGTGTGAGTGTGTGATGATGGGAGTGAGTGTGTGAAGATGGGAGTGAGTGTGTGATGATGGGAGTGAGTGTGTGAGTGTCGATGGGAGTGAGTGTGTGTGGAGATGGGAGTGAGTGTGTGAGTGTCATTGGGTGTGAGTGTGCGAGTGTTGATGGGAGTGAGTGCGAGAGTGATGATGGGAGTGAGTGTTTGTGTCAAGATGGGAGTGAGTGAGTGTGTGAGTGCCGATGAGTGTGAGTGTGTGAGTGTCGATGGGAGTGAGTGTGAGAGTGATGATGGGAGAGGGTGTGTGAGTGTCGATGGGAGTGAGTGTGTGAGTGTCGATGGGAGTGAGTGAGTGTGTGAGTGTCGATGGGTGTGAGTGTGTGAGTGTCGATGGGAGTGAGTGTGTGAGTGTCGATGGGAGTGAGTGTGCGAGTGATGAGGGGAGTGAGTGTGTGAGCGTCGATGGGAGTGAGTGTGTGTGTCGATGGGAGTGAGTGTGGGTCGATGGGAGTGAGTATGGGAGAGTCAATGGGAGTGAGTGTGTGAGTGATGATAGGAGTGTGTGTGTCAATGGGAGTGAGTGTGTGAGTGATGATGTGAGTGAGTGTGTGTGTGATGATGGGAGTGAGTGTGTGAGTGTTATTGGGAGTGAGTGTGTGATGATGGGAATGAGTGTGTGAATGATGATGGGAGTGAGTGTGTGAGTGATGATGTGAGTGAGTGTGTGAGTGATGATGGGAGTGAGTGTGTGAGTGATGATGTGAGTGAGTGTGTGAGTGATGATGGGAGCGAGTGTGTGAGTGATGATGGGAGTGAGTGTGTGAGTGATGATGGGAGTGAGTGTGTGTGTGATGATGGGAGCGAGTGTGTGAGTGATGATGGGAGTGAGTGTGTGTGTGATGATGGGAGTGAGTGTGTGTGTGATGGTGGTAGTGAGTGTGTGTGTGAGATGATAGTGAGTGAGTGTGTGAGTGATGATGGGAGTGAGTGTGTGTGTGTGATGATAGTGAGTGAGTGTGTGAGTGATGATGGGAGTGAGTGTGTGTGTGTGATGATAGTGAGTGAGTGTGTGTGTGAAGATGGGAGTGAGTATGTGTGTGATGATGGGAGTGAATCTGTGTGACGATGGGAGTGAGTGTGTGACACGATGGGAGTGAGTGTGTGAGTATTGATGGGAGTGAATGTGTGAGTGTCGATGGGAGTGAGTGTGTGTGTCGATGGGAGTGAGTGTGTGTGTCGATGGGAGTGAGTGTGGGTCGATGGGGGTGAGTGTGGGAGAGTCAATGGGAGTGAGTGTATGAGTGTGATGGGAATGAGTGTGTGAGTGATGATGGGAGTGAGTGTGTGTGACGATGGGAGTGAGTGTGTGACTCGATGGGAGTGAGTGTGTGAGTGATGATGGGAGTGAGTGTGTGTTTGATGCTGGGAGTGAGTGTGTGTGTTGATGGGAGTGAGTCTGTGTGACGATGGGAGTGAGTGTGTGAGTGTGCCGATGGGAGCGAGTTTGTGTGTGTTGATGGGAGTGAGTGTGTGTGTCGATGGGAGTGAGTTTGTGAGTGTTGATGGGAGTGAGTGTGTGTGTGCCGATGGGAGTGAGTTTGTGTGTGATGATGGCAGTGCGTGTGTGAGTGTCGATGGGAGTGAGTGTGTGAGTGTTGATGGGAGTGAGTGTGTGAGTGTGGATGGGAGTGAGAGTTTGAGTGTCGATGGGATTGAGTGTGTGTGTGATGATGAAAGTGAGTCTGTGTGACGATGTGTGTGAGTGTGTGAGTGTGATGGGTGTGAGTGTGTGTGTGATGGTGGGAGTGAGTGTGTGAGTGATGATGGGAGTGAGTGTGTGTGTGCTGATGGGAGTGAGTGTGTGAGTGATGATGGCAGTGAGTGTGTGTGTGATGATGGGAGTGAGTGTGTGAGTGATGATGGGAGTGTGTGAGTGTGTGATGATGGGAGTGAGTGTATGTGTGATGCTGGGAGTGTGTGTGTGATGATGGGAGTGAGTGTGATGATGGGAGTGAGTGTGTGAGTGTCGATGGGAGTGAGTGTGTGTGGAGATGGGAGTGAGTGTGTGAGTGATGATAGGAGTGAGTGTGTGAGTGATGATGGGAGTGAGTGTGTGAGTGATGATGGGAGTGAGTGTGTGAGTGATGATAGGAGTGAGTGTGTGAGTGATGATGGGAGTGAGTGTGTGAGTGATGATGGGAGTGAGTGTGTGTGTGATGATGGGAGTGAGTGTGTGTGTGTCGATGGGAGTGAGTGTGTGAGTGATGATAGGAGTGAGTGTGTGAGTGATGATGGGAGTGTGTGAGTGTGTGATGATGGGAGTGAGTGTATGTGTGATGCTGGGAGTGTGTGTTTGATGATGGGAGTGAGTGTGTGATGATGGGAGTGAGTGTGATGATGGGAGTGAGTGTGTGAGTGTCGATGGGAGTGAGTGTGTGTGGAGATGGGAGTGAGTGTGTGAGTGTCAATGGTTGTGAGTGTGCGAGTGTTGATGGGAGTGAGTGCGAGAGTGATGATGGGAGTGAGTGTTTGTGTCAAGATGGGAGTGAGTGAGTGTGTGAGTGCCAATGAGTGTGAGTGTGTGAGTGTCGATGGGAGTGAGTGTGAGAGTGATGATGGGAGAGGGTGTGTGAGAGTCGATGGGAGTGAGTGTGTGAGTGTCGATGGGAGTGAGTGAGTGTGTGAGTGTCGATGGGTGTGAGTGTGTGAGTGTCGATGGGAGTGAGTGTGTGAGTGTCGATGGGAGTGAGTGTGAGAGTGATAATGGGAGTGATGATGGGAGTGAGTGTGTGAGTGTCGATGGGAGTGAGTGTGGGTCGATGGGAGTGAGTGTGGGTCGATGGGAGTGAGTATGGGAAAGTCAATAGGAGTGAGTGTGAGAGTGATAATGGGAGTGAGTGTGTGTGTGATGATGGGAGTGAGTGTGTGAGTGTTATTGGGAGTGAGTGCGTGTCGATGGGAGCGAGTGTGTGAGTGATCATGGGAGTGAGTGTGTGAGTGATGATGGGAGTGAATCTTTGTGACGATGGGAGTGAGTTTGTGACTCGATGGGAGTGAGTGTGTGAGTATTGATGGGAGTGAGTGTGTGAGTGTCGATGGGAGTGAGTGTGTGTGTCGATGGGAGTGAGTGTGTGTGTCGATGAGAGTGAGTGTGGGTCGATGGGGGTGAGTGTGGGAGAGTCAATGGGAGTGAGTGTGTGAGTGATGATGGGATTGAGTGTGTGAGTGTGTGATGATGGGAGTGAGTGTGTGAAGATGGGAGTGAGTGTGTGATGATGGGAGTGAGTGTGTGAGTGTCGATGGGAGTGAGTGTGTGTGGAGATGGGAGTGAGTGTGTGAGTGTCATTGGGTGTGAGTGTGCGAGTGTTGATGGGAGTGAGTGCGAGAGTGATGATGGGAGTGAGTGTTTGTGTCAAGATGGGAGTGAGTGAGTGTGTGAGTGCCGATGAGTGTGAGTGTGTGAGTGTCGATGGGAGTGAGTGTGAGAGTGATGATGGGAGAGGGTGTGTGAGTGTCGATGGGAGTGAGTGTGTGAGTGTCGATGGGAGTGAGTGAGTGTGTGAGTGTCGATGGGTGTGAGTGTGTGAGTGTCGATGGGAGTGAGTGTGTGAGTGTCGATGGGAGTGAGTGTGCGAGTGATGAGGGGAGTGAGTGTGTGAGCGTCGATGGGAGTGAGTGTGTGTGTCGATGGGAGTGAGTGTGGGTCGATGGGAGTGAGTATGGGAGAGTCAATGGGAGTGAGTGTGTGAGTGATGATAGGAGTGTGTGTGTCAATGGGAGTGAGTGTGTGAGTGATGATGTGAGTGAGTGTGTGTGTGATGATGGGAGTGAGTGTGTGAGTGTTATTGGGAGTGAGTGTGTGATGATGGGAATGAGTGTGTGAATGATGATGGGAGTGAGTGTGTGAGTGATGATGTGAGTGAGTGTGTGAGTGATGATGGGAGTGAGTGTGTGAGTGATGATGTGAGTGAGTGTGTGAGTGATGATGGGAGCGAGTGTGTGAGTGATGATGGGAGTGAGTGTGTGAGTGATGATGGGAGTGAGTGTGTGTGTGATGATGGGAGCGAGTGTGTGAGTGATGATGGGAGTGAGTGTGTGTGTGATGATGGGAGTGAGTGTGTGTGTGATGGTGGTAGTGAGTGTGTGTGTGAGATGATAGTGAGTGAGTGTGTGAGTGATGATGGGAGTGAGTGTGTGTGTGTGATGATAGTGAGTGAGTGTGTGAGTGATGATGGGAGTGAGTGTGTGTGTGTGATGATAGTGAGTGAGTGTGTGTGTGAAGATGGGAGTGAGTATGTGTGTGATGATGGGAGTGAATCTGTGTGACGATGGGAGTGAGTGTGTGACACGATGGGAGTGAGTGTGTGAGTATTGATGGGAGTGAATGTGTGAGTGTCGATGGGAGTGAGTGTGTGTGTCGATGGGAGTGAGTGTGTGTGTCGATGGGAGTGAGTGTGGGTCGATGGGGGTGAGTGTGGGAGAGTCAATGGGAGTGAGTGTATGAGTGTGATGGGAATGAGTGTGTGAGTGATGATGGGAGTGAGTGTGTGTGACGATGGGAGTGAGTGTGTGACTCGATGGGAGTGAGTGTGTGAGTGATGATGGGAGTGAGTGTGTGTTTGATGCTGGGAGTGAGTGTGTGTGTTGATGGGAGTGAGTCTGTGTGACGATGGGAGTGAGTGTGTGAGTGTGCCGATGGGAGCGAGTTTGTGTGTGTTGATGGGAGTGAGTGTGTGTGTCGATGGGAGTGAGTTTGTGAGTGTTGATGGGAGTGAGTGTGTGTGTGCCGATGGGAGTGAGTTTGTGTGTGATGATGGCAGTGCGTGTGTGAGTGTCGATGGGAGTGAGTGTGTGAGTGTTGATGGGAGTGAGTGTGTGAGTGTGGATGGGAGTGAGAGTTTGAGTGTCGATGGGATTGAGTGTGTGTGTGATGATGAAAGTGAGTCTGTGTGACGATGTGTGTGAGTGTGTGAGTGTGATGGGTGTGAGTGTGTGTGTGATGGTGGGAGTGAGTGTGTGAGTGATGATGGGAGTGAGTGTGTGTGTGCTGATGGGAGTGAGTGTGTGAGTGATGATGGCAGTGAGTGTGTGTGTGATGATGGGAGTGAGTGTGTGAGTGATGATGGGAGTGAGTGTGTGAGTGATGATGGGAGTGAGTGTGTGTGTGCTGATGGGAGTGAGTGTGTGAGTGATGATGGCAGTGAGTGTGTGTGTGATGATGGGAGTGAGTGTGTGACTCGATGGAGTGATTGTGTGAGTATTGATGGGAGTGAGTGTGTGTGTCAATGGGAGTGAGTGTGTGAGTGATGATGTGAGTCAGTGTGTGTGTGATGATGGGAGTGAGTGTGTGAGTGTTATTGGGAGTGAGTGTGTGTCGATGGGAGTGAGTGTGGGAGTGATGATGGGAGTGAGTGTGTGAGTGATGATGGGAGTGAATGTGTGAGTGTGATGATAGTGAGTGAGTGTGTGTGTGAAGATGGGAGTGAGTGTGTGAGTGATGATGTGAGTCAGTGTGTGTGTGATGATGGGAGTGAGTGTGTGAGTGTTATTGGGAGTGAGTGTGTGTCGATGGGAGTGAGTTTGTGTGTGATGATGGCAGTGCCTGTGTGAGTGTCGATGGGAGTGAGTGTTTGAGTGTTGATGGGAGTGAGAGTTTGAGTGTCGATGGGATTGAGTGTGTGTGTGATGATGAAAGTGAGTCTGTGTGACGATGTGTGTGAGTGTGTGAGTGTGATGGGTGTGAGTGTGTGTGTGATGGTGGGAGTGAGTGTGTGAGTGATGATGGGAGTGAGTGTGTGTGTGATGATGGGAGTGAGTGTGTGAGTGATGATGCGAGTGAGTGTGTGAGTGATGATGGGAGTGAGTGTGTGAGTGATGATGTGAGTGAGTGTGTGAGTGATGATGGGAGCGAGTGTGTGAGTGATGATGGGAGTGAGTGTGTGAGTGATGATGGGAGTGAGTGTGTGTGTGATGATGGGAGCGAGTGTGTGAGTGATGATGGGAGTGAGTGTGTGTGTGATGATGGGAGTGAGTGTGTGTGTGATGGTGGTAGTGAGTGTGTGTGTGAGATGATAGTGAGTGAGTGTGTGAGTGATGATGGGAGTGAGTGTGTGTGTGTGATGATAGTGAGTGAGTGTGTGAGTGATGATGGGAGTGAGTGTGTGTGTGTGATGATAGTGAGTGAGTGTGTGTGTGAAGATGGGAGTGAGTATGTGTGTGATGATGGGAGTGAATCTGTGTGACGATGGGAGTGAGTGTGTGACACGATGGGAGTGAGTGTGTGAGTATTGATGGGAGTGAATGTGTGAGTGTCGATGGGAGTGAGTGTGTGTGTCGATGGGAGTGAGTGTGTGTGTCGATGGGAGTGAGTGTGGGTCGATGGGGGTGAGTGTGGGAGAGTCAATGGGAGTGAGTGTATGAGTGTGATGGGAATGAGTGTGTGAGTGATGATGGGAGTGAGTGTGTGTGACGATGGGAGTGAGTGTGTGACTCGATGGGAGTGAGTGTGTGAGTGATGATGGGAGTGAGTGTGTGTTTGATGCTGGGAGTGAGTGTGTGTGTTGATGGGAGTGAGTCTGTGTGACGATGGGAGTGAGTGTGTGAGTGTGCCGATGGGAGCGAGTTTGTGTGTGTTGATGGGAGTGAGTGTGTGTGTCGATGGGAGTGAGTTTGTGAGTGTTGATGGGAGTGAGTGTGTGTGTGCCGATGGGAGTGAGTTTGTGTGTGATGATGGCAGTGCGTGTGTGAGTGTCGATGGGAGTGAGTGTGTGAGTGTTGATGGGAGTGAGTGTGTGAGTGTGGATGGGAGTGAGAGTTTGAGTGTCGATGGGATTGAGTGTGTGTGTGATGATGAAAGTGAGTCTGTGTGACGATGTGTGTGAGTGTGTGAGTGTGATGGGTGTGAGTGTGTGTGTGATGGTGGGAGTGAGTGTGTGAGTGATGATGGGAGTGAGTGTGTGTGTGCTGATGGGAGTGAGTGTGTGAGTGATGATGGCAGTGAGTGTGTGTGTGATGATGGGAGTGAGTGTGTGAGTGATGATGGGAGTGAGTGTGTGAGTGATGATGGGAGTGAGTGTGTGTGTGCTGATGGGAGTGAGTGTGTGAGTGATGATGGCAGTGAGTGTGTGTGTGATGATGGGAGTGAGTGTGTGACTCGATGGAGTGATTGTGTGAGTATTGATGGGAGTGAGTGTGTGTGTCAATGGGAGTGAGTGTGTGAGTGATGATGTGAGTCAGTGTGTGTGTGATGATGGGAGTGAGTGTGTGAGTGTTATTGGGAGTGAGTGTGTGTCGATGGGAGTGAGTGTGGGAGTGATGATGGGAGTGAGTGTGTGAGTGATGATGGGAGTGAATGTGTGAGTGTGATGATAGTGAGTGAGTGTGTGTGTGAAGATGGGAGTGAGTGTGTGAGTGATGATGTGAGTCAGTGTGTGTGTGATGATGGGAGTGAGTGTGTGAGTGTTATTGGGAGTGAGTGTGTGTCGATGGGAGTGAGTTTGTGTGTGATGATGGCAGTGCCTGTGTGAGTGTCGATGGGAGTGAGTGTTTGAGTGTTGATGGGAGTGAGAGTTTGAGTGTCGATGGGATTGAGTGTGTGTGTGATGATGAAAGTGAGTCTGTGTGACGATGTGTGTGAGTGTGTGAGTGTGATGGGTGTGAGTGTGTGTGTGATGGTGGGAGTGAGTGTGTGAGTGATGATGGGAGTGAGTGTGTGTGTGATGATGGGAGTGAGTGTGTGAGTGATGATGGGAGTGAGTGTGTGTGTGATGATGGGAGTGAGTGTGTGACTCGATGGAGTGATTGTGTGAGTATTGATGGGAGTGAGTGTGTGTGTCAATGGGAGTGAGTGTGTGAGTGATGATGTGAGTCAGTGTGTGTGTGATGATGGGAGTGAGTGTGTGAGTGTTATTGGGAGTGAGTGTGTGTCGATGGGAGTGAGTGTGGGAGTGATGATGGGAGTGAGTGTGTGAGTGATGATGGGAGTGAATGTGTGAGTGTGATGATAGTGAGTGAGTGTGTGTGTGAAGATGGGAGTGAGTGTGTGAGTGGTATTGGGAGTGAGTGTGTGTGTGATGATGGGAGCGAGTGTGTGAGTGATGATGGGAGTGAGTGTGTGAGTGTGATGATAGTGAGTGAGTGTGTGTGTGAAGATGAGAGTGAGTGTGTGAGTGTGATGATAGTGAGTGAGTGTGGGTGTGAAGATGGGAGTGAGTGTGTGAGTGATGATGGGAGTGAGTGTGAGTGATGATGGGAGTGAGTGTGTGAGTGATGATGGGAGTGAGTGTGTGAGTGTGATGGGAGTGAGTGTGTGTGTGATGATGGGAGTGAGTGTGTGAGTGTTTTGGGAGTGAGTGTGTGAGTGATGATTGTAGTGAGTGTGTGAGTGATGATAGTGAGTGAGTGTGTGTGTGAAGATGGGAGTGAGTATGTGTGTGATGATGGGAGTGAATCTGTGTGACGATGGGAGTGAATGTGTGACTCGATGGGAGTGAGTATTGATGGGAGTGAATGTGTGAGTGTCGATGGGAGTGAGTGTGTGTGTCGATGGGAGTGAGTGTGTGAGTGATGATGGGAGTGAGTGTGTGAGTGATGATGGGAGTGAGTGTGTGAGTGTGATGGGAGTGAGTGTGTGAGTGATGAAGGGAGTGAGTGTGTGAGTGTGATGGGAATGAGTGTGTGAGTGATGATGGGAGTGAGTGTGTGTGACGATGGGAGTGAGTGTGTGTTTGATGCTGGGAGTGAGTGTGTGTGTGTTGATGGGAGTGAGTCTGTGTGACGATGGCAGTGCGTGTGTGAGAGTCGATGGGAGTGAGTGTGTGTGTGATGATGGGAGTGAGTGTGTGAGTGATGATAGGAGTGTGTGTGTGTCAATGGGAGTGAGTGTGTGAGTGATGATGGGAGTGAGTGTGTGAGTGATGATAGGAGTGTGTGTGTGTGTGATGATAGGAGTGAGTGTGTGTCAATGGGAGTGATTGTGTGAGTGATGATAGGAGTGTGTGTGTGTGTGTGATGATGGGAGTAAGTGTGTGAGTGATGATAGGAGTGTGTGTGTGTGATGATGGGAGTAAGTGTGTGAGTGATGATGTGAGTGAGTGAGTGTGTGATGATGGGAGTGAGTGCGTGAGTGATGATAGGAGTGAGTGTGTGTCGATGGGAGTGAGTGTGGGAGTGTAAATGGGAGTGAGTGTGTGAGTGATGATGGGAGTGAGTGTGTGTGTGATGATGGGAGTGAGTGTGTGAGTGATGATGGGAGTGAGTGTGTGTGTGATGATGGGAGCGAGTGTGTGAGTGATGATGGGTGTGAGTGTGTGAGTGTGATGATAGTGAGTGTGTGTGAAGATGGGAGTGAGTGTGTGAGTGATGATGGGAGTGAGTGTGTGAGTGATGATGGGAGTGAGTGTGTGAGTGTTATTGGGAGTGAGTGTGTGTGTTACAATGGGAGTGAGTGTGAGTGTGATGATTGGAGTGAGTGTGTGTCTCGATGGGAGTGAGTGTGTGAGTGATAATGGGAGTGAGTGTGTGAGTGATGATGTGAGTGAATGTGTGTGAAGATGGGAGTGAGTGTGTGTGTCGATGGGATTGAGTGTGGGTCGATGGGGGTGAGTGTGGGAGAGTCAATGGGAGTGAGTGTGTGAGTGATGATGGGATTGAGTGTGTGAGTGTGATGGGAATGAGTGTGTGAGTGATGATGGGAGTGAGTGTGTGTGTGATGATGGGAGTGATTATGTGTTTGATGCTGGGAGTGAGTGTGTGTGTGTTGATGGGAGTGAGTGTGTGTGTGTGTGCCGATGGTAGTGAGTTTGTGTGTGATGATGGCACTGCGTGTGTGAGTGTCGATGGGAGTGAGTGTGTGTGAGATGATGTGTGTGAGTGTGTGAGTGATGATGGGAGTGAGTGTGTGCCTGATGGTGGTAGTAAGTGTGTGAGTGATGATAGGAGTGAGTGTGTGTGTGTCAATGGGAATGAGTGTGTGAGTGATGATGTGAGTGAGTGTGTGTGTGATGATGGGAATGAGTGTGTGAGTGATGATGGGAGTGAGTGTGTGTGTGATGATGGGAGTGAATCTGTGTGACGATGGGAGTGAGTGTGTGACTCGATGGGAGTGAGTGTGTGAGTGTCGATGGGAGTGAGTGTGTGTGTCGATGGGAGTGAGTGTGTGTGTCGATGGGGGTGAGTGTGGGAGAGTCAATGGGAGTGAGTGTATGAGTTATGATGGGAGTGAGTGTGTGAGTGATGATGGGAGTGAGTGTGTGTTTGATGCTGGGAGTGAGTGTGTGTGTGCTGATATAAGTGAGTTTACGTGTGACGATGGGAGTGAGTGTGTGAGTGTCGATGGGAGTGAGAGTTTGAGTGTCGATGGGAGTGAGAGTTTGAGTGTCGATGGGAGTGAGTGTATGTGTGTCGATGGGAGTGAGTTTGTGAGTGTTGATGGGAGTGAGTGTGTGTGTGTGCCGCTGGGAGTGAGTTTGTGTGTGATGATGGCAGTGCGTGTGTGAGTGTCGATGGGAGTAGGTGTGTGAGTGTCGATGGGAGTGAGTGTGTGAGTGTCGATGGGAGTGAGAGTTTGAGTGTCGATGGGATTGAGTGAGTCTGTGTGACGATGTGTGTGAGTGTGTGAGTGTGATGGGAGTGAGTGTGTGAGTGATGATGCGAGTGAGTGTGTGAGTGATGATAGGAGTGTGTGAGTGTGTGATGATGGGAGTGAGTGTGTGTGTGATGATGGGAGTGAGTGTGTGAGTGATGATGGGAGTGAGTGTGTGTGTGATGATGGGAGTGAGTGTGTGAGTGATGATGGGAGTGAGTGTGTGTGTGATGATGGGAGTGAGTGTGTGTGTGATGATGGGAGTGAGTGTGTGAGTGATGATGGGAGTGAGTGTGTGTGTGATGATGGGAGTGAGTGTGTGAGTGATGATGGGAGTGAGTGTGTGTGTGATGATGGGAGTGAGTGTGTGACTCGATGGAGTGATTGTGTGAGTATTGATGGGAGTGAGTGTGTGTGTCAATGGGAGTGAGTGTGTGAGTGATGATGTGAGTCAGTGTGTGTGTGATGATGGGAGTGAGTGTGTGAGTGTTATTGGGAGTGAGTGTGTGTCGATGGGAGTGAGTGTGGGAGTGATGATGGGAGTGAGTGTGTGAGTGATGATGGGAGTGAATGTGTGAGTGTGATGATAGTGAGTGAGTGTGTGTGTGAAGATGGGAGTGAGTGTGTGAGTGGTATTGGGAGTGAGTGTGTGTGTGATGATGGGAGCGAGTGTGTGAGTGATGATGGGAGTGAGTGTGTGAGTGTGATGATAGTGAGTGAGTGTGTGTGTGAAGATGAGAGTGAGTGTGTGAGTGTGATGATAGTGAGTGAGTGTGGGTGTGAAGATGGGAGTGAGTGTGTGAGTGTGATGATAGTGAGTGTGTGTCGATGGGAGTGAGTGTGTGAGTGATGATGGGAGTGAGTGTGAGTGATGATGGGAGTGAGTGTGTGAGTGATGATGGGAGTGAGTGTGTGAGTGTGATGGGAGTGAGTGTGTGTGTGATGATGGGAGTGAGTGTGTGAGTGTTTTGGGAGTGAGTGTGTGAGTGATGATTGTAGTGAGTGTGTGAGTGATGATAGTGAGTGAGTGTGTGTGTGAAGATGGGAGTGAGTATGTGTGTGATGATGGGAGTGAATCTGTGTGACGATGGGAGTGAATGTGTGACTCGATGGGAGTGAGTATTGATGGGAGTGAATGTGTGAGTGTCGATGGGAGTGAGTGTGTGTGTCGATGGGAGTGAGTGTGTGAGTGATGATGGGAGTGAGTGTGTGAGTGATGATGGGAGTGAGTGTGTGAGTGTGATGGGAGTGAGTGTGTGAGTGATGAAGGGAGTGAGTGTGTGAGTGTGATGGGAATGAGTGTGTGAGTGATGATGGGAGTGAGTGTGTGTGACGATGGGAGTGAGTGTGTGTTTGATGCTGGGAGTGAGTGTGTGTGTGTTGATGGGAGTGAGTCTGTGTGACGATGGCAGTGCGTGTGTGAGAGTCGATGGGAGTGAGTGTGTGTGTGATGATGGGAGTGAGTGTGTGAGTGATGATAGGAGTGTGTGTGTGTCAATGGGAGTGAGTGTGTGAGTGATGATGGGAGTGAGTGTGTGAGTGATGATAGGAGTGTGTGTGTGTGTGATGATAGGAGTGAGTGTGTGTCAATGGGAGTGATTGTGTGAGTGATGATAGGAGTGTGTGTGTGTGTGTGATGATGGGAGTAAGTGTGTGAGTGATGATAGGAGTGTGTGTGTGTGATGATGGGAGTAAGTGTGTGAGTGATGATGTGAGTGAGTGAGTGTGTGATGATGGGAGTGAGTGCGTGAGTGATGATAGGAGTGAGTGTGTGTCGATGGGAGTGAGTGTGGGAGTGTAAATGGGAGTGAGTGTGTGAGTGATGATGGGAGTGAGTGTGTGTGTGATGATGGGAGTGAGTGTGTGAGTGATGATGGGAGTGAGTGTGTGTGTGATGATGGGAGCGAGTGTGTGAGTGATGATGGGTGTGAGTGTGTGAGTGTGATGATAGTGAGTGTGTGTGAAGATGGGAGTGAGTGTGTGAGTGATGATGGGAGTGAGTGTGTGAGTGATGATGGGAGTGAGTGTGTGAGTGTTATTGGGAGTGAGTGTGTGTGTTACAATGGGAGTGAGTGTGAGTGTGATGATTGGAGTGAGTGTGTGTCTCGATGGGAGTGAGTGTGTGAGTGATAATGGGAGTGAGTGTGTGAGTGATGATGTGAGTGAATGTGTGTGAAGATGGGAGTGAGTGTGTGTGTCGATGGGAGTGAGTGTGGGTCGATGGGGGTGAGTGTGGGAGAGTCAATGGGAGTGAGTGTGTGAGTGATGATGGGATTGAGTGTGTGAGTGTGATGGGAATGAGTGTGTGAGTGATGATGGGAGTGAGTGTGTGTGTGATGATGGGAGTGATTATGTGTTTGATGCTGGGAGTGAGTGTGTGTGTGTTGATGGGAGTGAGTGTGTGTGTGTGCCGATGGTAGTGAGTTTGTGTGTGATGATGGCACTGCGTGTGTGAGTGTCGATGGGAGTGAGTGTGTGTGAGATGATGTGTGTGAGTGTGTGAGTGATGATGGGAGTGAGTGTGTGCCTGATGGTGGTAGTAAGTGTGTGAGTGATGATAGGAGTGAGTGTGTGTGTGTCAATGGGAATGAGTGTGTGAGTGATGATGTGAGTGAGTGTGTGTGTGATGATGGGAATGAGTGTGTGAGTGATGATGGGAGTGAGTGTGTGTGTGATGATGGGAGTGAATCTGTGTGACGATGGGAGTGAGTGTGTGACTCGATGGGAGTGAGTGTGTGAGTGTCGATGGGAGTGAGTGTGTGTGTCGATGGGAGTGAGTGTGTGTGTCGATGGGGGTGAGTGTGGGAGAGTCAATGGGAGTGAGTGTATGAGTTATGATGGGAGTGAGTGTGTGAGTGATGATGGGAGTGAGTGTGTGTTTGATGCTGGGAGTGAGTGTGTGTGTGTTGATATAAGTGAGTTTACGTGTGACGATGGGAGTGAGTGTGTGAGTGTCGATGGGAGTGAGTGTATGTGTGTCGATGGGAGTGAGTTTGTGAGTGTTGATGGGAGTGAGTGTGTGAGTGTCGATGGGAGTGAGTGTGTGAGTGTCGATGGGAGTGAGAGTTTGAGTGTCGATGGGAGTGAGTGTATGTGTGTCGATGGGAGTGAGTGTGTGAGTGTCGATGGGAGTGAGTGTGTGTGTGTCGATGGGAGTGAGTGTGTGTGTGTGCCGCTGGGAGTGAGTTTGTGTGTGATGATGGCAGTGCGTGTGTGAGTGTCGATGGGAGTAGGTGTGTGAGTGTCGATGGGAGTGAGTGTGTGAGTGTCGATGGGAGTGAGAGTTTGAGTGTCGATGGGATTGAGTGAGTCTGTGTGACGATGTGTGTGAGTGTGTGAGTGTGATGGGAGTGAGTGTGTGAGTGATGATGCGAGTGAGTGTGTGAGTGATGATAGGAGTGTGTGAGTGTGTGATGATGGGAGTGAGTGTGTGTGTGATGATGGGAGTGAGTGTGTGAGTGATGATAGGAGTGAGTGTGTGAGTGATGATGGGAGTGAGTGTGTGTGTAATGATGGGAGTGAGTGTGTGAGTGATGATGGGAGTGAGTGTGTGAGTGATGATGGTATTGAGTGTGTGAGTGACGATGGGAGTGAGTGTGTGAGTGATGATGGGAGCGAGTGTGTGAGTGATGATGTGAGTGAGTGTGTGGGTGATGATGGTAGTGAGTGTGTGTGTGTCGATGGGAGTGAGTTTGTGAGTGTTGATGGGAGTGAGTGTGTGTGTGCTGGTGGGAGTGAGTGTGTGAGTGATGATGGGAGTGACTGTGTGTGTGATGGTGGGAGTGAGTGTGTAAGTGATGATGGGAGTGAGTGTTTGAGTGTCCACGGAAGTGAGTGTGTGTGTGTGTTGATGGGAGTGAGTGTGTGTTACAATGGGAGTGAGTGTGAGTGTGATGATTGGAGTGAGTGTGTGTCTCGATGGGAGTGAATGTGTGAGTGATGATGGGAGTGAGTATGTGTGATGATGGGAGTGAGTCTGTGTGACGATGGGAGTGAGTGTGTGAGTGTCGATGGGAGTGAGTGTGTGTGTGTCGATGGGAGTGAGTGTGTGTGTGTGCCGATGGGAGTGAGTTTGTGTGTGATGATGGCAGTGCGTGTGTGAGTGTCGATGGGAGTGAGTGTGTGTGTGATGATGAAAGTGAGTCTGTGTGACGATGTGTGTGTGTGTGAGTGTGATGTGTGTGAGTGTGTGAGTGATGATGGGAGTGAGTGTGTGCGTGGTGGTGGGAGTGAGTGTGTGAGTGATAGTGGGAGTGAGTGTGTGCGTGATGGTGGGAGTGAGTGTGTGAGCGATGATGGGAGTGAATGTGTGTCGATGGGAGTGAGTGTGGGAGTGTCGATGGGAGTGAGTGTGTGAGTGTCGATGGGAGTGAGAGTTTGAGTGTCGATGGGAGTGAGTGTATGTGTGTCGATGGGAGTGAGTTTGTGAGTGTTGATGGGAGTGAGTGTGTGTGTGTGCCGCTGGGAGTGAGTTTGTGTGTGATGATGGCAGTGCGTGTGTGAGTGTCGATGGGAGTGAGTGTGTGAGTGTCGATGGGAGTGAGAGTTTGAGTGTCGATGGGATTGAGTGAGTCTGTGTGACGATGTGTGTGAGTGTGTGAGTGTGATGGGAGTGAGTGTGTGAGTGATGATGCGAGTGAGTGTGTGAGTGATGATAGGAGTGTGTGAGTGTGTGATGATGGGAGTGAGTGTGTGTGTGATGATGGGAGTGAGTGTGTGAGTGATGATAGGAGTGAGTGTGTGAGTGATGATGGGAGTGAGTGTGTGTGTAATGATGGGAGTGAGTGTGTGAGTGATGATGGGAGTGAGTGTGTGAGTGATGATGGTATTGAGTGTGTGAGTGACGATGGGAGTGAGTGTGTGAGTGATGATGGGAGCGAGTGTGTGAGTGATGATGTGAGTGAGTGTGTGGGTGATGATGGTAGTGAGTGTGTGTGTGTCGATGGGAGTGAGTTTGTGAGTGTTGATGGGAGTGAGTGTGTGTGTGCTGGTGGGAGTGAGTGTGTGAGTGATGATGGGAGTGACTGTGTGTGTGATGGTGGGAGTGAGTGTGTAAGTGATGATGGGAGTGAGTGTTTGAGTGTCCACGGAAGTGAGTGTGTGTGTGTGTTGATGGGAGTGAGTGTGTGTTACAATGGGAGTGAGTGTGAGTGTGATGATTGGAGTGAGTGTGTGTCTCGATGGGAGTGAATGTGTGAGTGATGATGGGAGTGAGTATGTGTGATGATGGGAGTGAGTCTGTGTGACGATGGGAGTGAGTGTGTGAGTGTCGATGGGAGTGAGTGTGTGTGTGTCGATGGGAGTGAGTGTGTGTGTGTGCCGATGGGAGTGAGTTTGTGTGTGATGATGGCAGTGCGTGTGTGAGTGTCGATGGGAGTGAGTGTGTGTGTGATGATGAAAGTGAGTCTGTGTGACGATGTGTGTGTGTGTGAGTGTGATGTGTGTGAGTGTGTGAGTGATGATGGGAGTGAGTGTGTGCGTGGTGGTGGGAGTGAGTGTGTGAGTGATAGTGGGAGTGAGTGTGTGCGTGATGGTGGGAGTGAGTGTGTGAGCGATGATGGGAGTGAATGTGTGTCGATGGGAGTGAGTGTGGGAGTGTAAATGGGAGTGAGAGTGTGAGTGATGATGGGAGTGAGTGTGTGTCGATCGGAGTGATTGTGGGAGTGTAAATGTGTGTGAGTGTGTGTGTGATGGTGGGAGTGAGTGTGTGAGTGATGATGGCAGTGAGTGTGTGTCGATCGGAGTGATTGTGGGAGTGTAAATGGGAGTGAGTGTGTGAGTGATGATGGGAGTGAGTGTGTGTGTGTCGATGGGAGTGAGTATGTGTGTTTCGAAGGGAGTGAGTATGTGTGTGATGGTGGGAGTGAGTGTGTGTGTAATGATGGGAGTGTGTATGTGGGTGGTGATGGGAGTGAGTGTGTTTGTGTCGATATGTGTGAGTGTGATGGGAGTGAGTGTGTGTGTGCCGATGGGAGTGAGTTTGTGTGTGATGATGGCAGTGCGTGTGTGAGTGTCGATGGGAGTGAGTGTGTGAGTGTTGATGGGAGTGAGTGTGTGAGTGTGGATGGGAGTGAGAGTTTGAGTGTCGATGGGATTGAGTGTGTGTGTGATGATGAAAGTGAGTCTGTGTGACGATGTGTGTGAGTGTGTGAGTGTGATGGGTGTGAGTGTGTGTGTGATGGTGGGAGTGAGTGTGTGAGTGATGATGGGAGTGAGTGTGTGTGTGCTGATGGGAGTGAGTGTGTGAGTGATGATGGCAGTGAGTGTGTGTGTGATGATGGGAGTGAGTGTGTGACTCGATGGAGTGATTGTGTGAGTATTGATGGGAGTGAGTGTGTGTGTCAATGGGAGTGAGTGTGTGAGTGATGATGTGAGTCAGTGTGTGTGTGATGATGGGAGTGAGTGTGTGAGTGTTATTGGGAGTGAGTGTGTGTCGATGGGAGTGAGTGTGGGAGTGATGATGGGAGTGAGTGTGTGAGTGATGATGGGAGTGAATGTGTGAGTGTGATGATAGTGAGTGAGTGTGTGTGTGAAGATGGGAGTGAGTGTGTGAGTGATGATGTGAGTCAGTGTGTGTGTGATGATGGGAGTGAGTGTGTGAGTGTTATTGGGAGTGAGTGTGTGTCGATGGGAGTGAGTTTGTGTGTGATGATGGCAGTGCCTGTGTGAGTGTCGATGGGAGTGAGTGTGTGAGTGTTGATGGGAGTGAGAGTTTGAGTGTCGATGGGATTGAGTGTGTGTGTGATGATGAAAGTGAGTCTGTGTGACGATGTGTGTGAGTGTGTGAGTGTGATGGGTGTGAGTGTGTGTGTGATGGTGGGAGTGAGTGTGTGAGTGATGATGGGAGTGAGTGTGTGTGTGATGATGGGAGTGAGTGTGTGAGTGATGATGGGAGTGAGTGTGTGTGTGATGATGGGAGTGAGTGTGTGACTCGATGGAGTGATTGTGTGAGTATTGATGGGAGTGAGTGTGTGTGTCAATGGGAGTGAGTGTGTGAGTGATGATGTGAGTCAGTGTGTGTGTGATGATGGGAGTGAGTGTGTGAGTGTTATTGGGAGTGAGTGTGTGTCGATGGGAGTGAGTGTGGGAGTGATGATGGGAGTGAGTGTGTGAGTGATGATGGGAGTGAATGTGTGAGTGTGATGATAGTGAGTGAGTGTGTGTGTGAAGATGGGAGTGAGTGTGTGAGTGGTATTGGGAGTGAGTGTGTGTGTGATGATGGGAGCGAGTGTGTGAGTGATGATGGGAGTGAGTGTGTGAGTGTGATGATAGTGAGTGAGTGTGTGTGTGAAGATGAGAGTGAGTGTGTGAGTGTGATGATAGTGAGTGAGTGTGGGTGTGAAGATGGGAGTGAGTGTGTGAGTGTGATGATAGTGAGTGTGTGTCGATGGGAGTGAGTGTGTGAGTGATGATGGGAGTGAGTGTGAGTGATGATGGGAGTGAGTGTGTGAGTGATGATGGGAGTGAGTGTGTGAGTGTGATGGGAGTGAGTGTGTGTGTGATGATGGGAGTGAGTGTGTGAGTGTTTTGGGAGTGAGTGTGTGAGTGATGATTGTAGTGAGTGTGTGAGTGATGATAGTGAGTGAGTGTGTGTGTGAAGATGGGAGTGAGTATGTGTGTGATGATGGGAGTGAATCTGTGTGACGATGGGAGTGAATGTGTGACTCGATGGGAGTGAGTATTGATGGGAGTGGATGTGTGAGTGTCGATGGGAGTGAGTGTGTGTGTCGATGGGAGTGAGTGTGTGAGTGATGATGGGAGTGAGTGTGTGAGTGATGATGGGAGTGAGTGTGTGAGTGTGATGGGAGTGAGTGTGTGAGTGATGAAGGGAGTGAGTGTGTGAGTGTGATGGGAATGAGTGTGTGAGTGATGATGGGAGTGAGTGTGTGTGACGATGGGAGTGAGTGTGTGTTTGATGCTGGGAGTGAGTGTGTGTGTGTTGATGGGAGTGAGTCTGTGTGACGATGGCAGTGCGTGTGTGAGAGTCGATGGGAGTGAGTGTGTGTGTGATGATGGGAGTGAGTGTGTGAGTGATGATAGGAGTGTGTGTGTGTCAATGGGAGTGAGTGTGTGAGTGATGATGGGAGTGAGTGTGTGAGTGATGATAGGAGTGTGTGTGTGTGTGATGATAGGAGTGAGTGTGTGTCAATGGGAGTGATTGTGTGAGTGATGATAGGAGTGTGTGTGTGTGTGTGATGATGGGAGTAAGTGTGTGAGTGATGATAGGAGTGTGTGTGTGTGATGATGGGAGTAAGTGTGTGAGTGATGATGTGAGTGAGTGAGTGTGTGATGATGGGAGTGAGTGCGTGAGTGATGATAGGAGTGAGTGTGTGTCGATGGGAGTGAGTGTGGGAGTGTAAATGGGAGTGAGTGTGTGAGTGATGATGGGAGTGAGTGTGTGTGTGATGATGGGAGTGAGTGTGTGAGTGATGATGGGAGTGAGTGTGTGTGTGATGATGGGAGCGAGTGTGTGAGTGATGATGGGTGTGAGTGTGTGAGTGTGATGATAGTGAGTGTGTGTGAAGATGGGAGTGAGTGTGTGAGTGATGATGGGAGTGAGTGTGTGAGTGATGATGGGAGTGAGTGTGTGAGTGTTATTGGGAGTGAGTGTGTGTGTTACAATGGGAGTGAGTGTGAGTGTGATGATTGGAGTGAGTGTGTGTCTCGATGGGAGTGAGTGTGTGAGTGATAATGGGAGTGAGTGTGTGAGTGATGATGTGAGTGAATGTGTGTGAAGATGGGAGTGAGTGTGTGTGTCGATGGGATTGAGTGTGGGTCGATGGGGGTGAGTGTGGGAGAGTCAATGGGAGTGAGTGTGTGAGTGATGATGGGATTGAGTGTGTGAGTGTGATGGGAATGAGTGTGTGAGTGATGATGGGAGTGAGTGTGTGTGTGATGATGGGAGTGATTATGTGTTTGATGCTGGGAGTGAGTGTGTGTGTGTTGATGGGAGTGAGTGCGTGTGTGTGTGCCGATGGTAGTGAGTTTGTGTGTGATGATGGCACTGCGTGTGTGAGTGTCGATGGGAGTGAGTGTGTGTGAGATGATGTGTGTGAGTGTGTGAGTGATGATGGGAGTGAGTGTGTGCCTGATGGTGGTAGTAAGTGTGTGAGTGATGATAGGAGTGAGTGTGTGTGTGTCAATGGGAATGAGTGTGTGAGTGATGATGTGAGTGAGTGTGTGTGTGATGATGGGAATGAGTGTGTGAGTGATGATGGGAGTGAGTGTGTGTGTGATGATGGGAGTGAATCTGTGTGACGATGGGAGTGAGTGTGTGACTCGATGGGAGTGAGTGTGTGAGTGTCGATGAGAGTGAGTGTGTGTGTCGATGGGAGTGAGTGTGTGTGTCGATGGGGGTGAGTGTGGGAGAGTCAATGGGAGTGAGTGTATGAGTTATGATGGGAGTGAGTGTGTGAGTGATGATGGGAGTGAGTGTGTGTTTGATGCTGGGAGTGAGTGTGTGTGTGCTGATATAAGTGAGTTTACGTGTGACGATGGGAGTGAGTGTGTGAGTGTCGATGGGAGTGAGAGTTTGAGTGTCGATGGGAGTGAGAGTTTGAGTGTCGATGGGAGTGAGTGTATGTGTGTCGATGGGAGTGAGTTTGTGAGTGTTGATGGGAGTGAGTGTGTGTGTGTGCCGCTGGGAGTGAGTTTGTGTGTGATGATGGCAGTGCGTGTGTGAGTGTCGATGGGAGTAGGTGTGTGAGTGTCGATGGGAGTGAGTGTGTGAGTGTCGATGGGAGTGAGAGTTTGAGTGTCGATGGGATTGAGTGAGTCTGTGTGACGATGTGTGTGAGTGTGTGAGTGTGATGGGAGTGAGTGTGTGAGTGATGATGCGAGTGAGTGTGTGAGTGATGATAGGAGTGTGTGAGTGTGTGATGATGGGAGTGAGTGTGTGAGTGATGATGGGAGTGAGTGTGTGAGTGATGATGGGAGTGAGTGTGTGTGTGATGATGGGAGTGAGTGTGTGAGTGATGATGGGAGTGAGTGTGTGTGTGATGATGGGAGTGAGTGTGTGTGTGATGATGGGAGTGAGTGTGTGAGTGATGATGGGAGTGAGTGTGTGTGTGATGATGGGAGTGAGTGTGTGAGTGATGATGGGAGTGAGTGTGTGTGTGATGATGGGAGTGAGTGTGTGACTCGATGGAGTGATTGTGTGAGTATTGATGGGAGTGAGTGTGTGTGTCAATGGGAGTGAGTGTGTGAGTGATGATGTGAGTCAGTGTGTGTGTGATGATGGGAGTGAGTGTGTGAGTGTTATTGGGAGTGAGTGTGTGTCGATGGGAGTGAGTGTGGGAGTGATGATGGGAGTGAGTGTGTGAGTGATGATGGGAGTGAATGTGTGAGTGTGATGATAGTGAGTGAGTGTGTGTGTGAAGATGGGAGTGAGTGTGTGAGTGGTATTGGGAGTGAGTGTGTGTGTGATGATGGGAGCGAGTGTGTGAGTGATGATGGGAGTGAGTGTGTGAGTGTGATGATAGTGAGTGAGTGTGTGTGTGAAGATGAGAGTGAGTGTGTGAGTGTGATGATAGTGAGTGAGTGTGGGTGTGAAGATGGGAGTGAGTGTGTGAGTGTGATGATAGTGAGTGTGTGTCGATGGGAGTGAGTGTGTGAGTGATGATGGGAGTGAGTGTGAGTGATGATGGGAGTGAGTGTGTGAGTGATGATGGGAGTGAGTGTGTGAGTGTGATGGGAGTGAGTGTGTGTGTGATGATGGGAGTGAGTGTGTGAGTGTTTTGGGAGTGAGTGTGTGAGTGATGATTGTAGTGAGTGTGTGAGTGATGATAGTGAGTGAGTGTGTGTGTGAAGATGGGAGTGAGTATGTGTGTGATGATGGGAGTGAATCTGTGTGACGATGGGAGTGAATGTGTGACTCGATGGGAGTGAGTATTGATGGGAGTGAATGTGTGAGTGTCGATGGGAGTGAGTGTGTGTGTCGATGGGAGTGAGTGTGTGAGTGATGATGGGAGTGAGTGTGTGAGTGATGATGGGAGTGAGTGTGTGAGTGTGATGGGAGTGAGTGTGTGAGTGATGAAGGGAGTGAGTGTGTGAGTGTGATGGGAATGAGTGTGTGAGTGATGATGGGAGTGAGTGTGTGTGACGATGGGAGTGAGTGTGTGTTTGATGCTGGGAGTGAGTGTGTGTGTGTTGATGGGAGTGAGTCTGTGTGACGATGGCAGTGCGTGTGTGAGAGTCGATGGGAGTGAGTGTGTGTGTGATGATGGGAGTGAGTGTGTGAGTGATGATAGGAGTGTGTGTGTGTCAATGGGAGTGAGTGTGTGAGTGATGATGGGAGTGAGTGTGTGAGTGATGATAGGAGTGTGTGTGTGTGTGATGATAGGAGTGAGTGTGTGTCAATGGGAGTGATTGTGTGAGTGATGATAGGAGTGTGTGTGTGTGTGTGATGATGGGAGTAAGTGTGTGAGTGATGATAGGAGTGTGTGTGTGTGATGATGGGAGTAAGTGTGTGAGTGATGATGTGAGTGAGTGAGTGTGTGATGATGGGAGTGAGTGCGTGAGTGATGATAGGAGTGAGTGTGTGTCGATGGGAGTGAGTGTGGGAGTGTAAATGGGAGTGAGTGTGTGAGTGATGATGGGAGTGAGTGTGTGTGTGATGATGGGAGTGAGTGTGTGAGTGATGATGGGAGTGAGTGTGTGTGTGATGATGGGAGCGAGTGTGTGAGTGATGATGGGTGTGAGTGTGTGAGTGTGATGATAGTGAGTGTGTGTGAAGATGGGAGTGAGTGTGTGAGTGATGATGGGAGTGAGTGTGTGAGTGATGATGGGAGTGAGTGTGTGAGTGTTATTGGGAGTGAGTGTGTGTGTTACAATGGGAGTGAGTGTGAGTGTGATGATTGGAGTGAGTGTGTGTCTCAATGGGAGTGAGTGTGTGAGTGATAATGGGAGTGAGTGTGTGAGTGATGATGTGAGTGAATGTGTGTGAAGATGGGAGTGAGTGTGTGTGTCGATGGGATTGAGTGTGGGTCGATGGGGGTGAGTGTGGGAGAGTCAATGGGAGTGAGTGTGTGAGTGATGATGGGATTGAGTGTGTGAGTGTGATGGGAATGAGTGTGTGAGTGATGATGGGAGTGAGTGTGTGTGTGATGATGGGAGTGATTATGTGTTTGATGCTGGGAGTGAGTGTGTGTGTGTTGATGGGAGTGAGTGTGTGTGTGTGTGCCGATGGTAGTGAGTTTGTGTGTGATGATGGCACTGCGTGTGTGAGTGTCGATGGGAGTGAGTGTGTGTGAGATGATGTGTGTGAGTGTGTGAGTGATGATGGGAGTGAGTGTGTGCCTGATGGTGGTAGTAAGTGTGTGAGTGATGATAGGAGTGAGTGTGTGTGTGTCAATGGGAATGAGTGTGTGAGTGATGATGTGAGTGAGTGTGTGTGTGATGATGGGAATGAGTGTGTGAGTGATGATGGGAGTGAGTGTGTGTGTGATGATGGGAGTGAATCTGTGTGACGATGGGAGTGAGTGTGTGACTCGATGGGAGTGAGTGTGTGAGTGTCGATGGGAGTGAGTGTGTGTGTCGATGGGAGTGAGTGTGTGTGTCGATGGGGGTGAGTGTGGGAGAGTCAATGGGAGTGAGTGTATGAGTTATGATGGGAGTGAGTGTGTGAGTGATGATGGGAGTGAGTGTGTGTTTGATGCTGGGAGTGAGTGTGTGTGTGTTGATATAAGTGAGTTTACGTGTGACGATGGGAGTGAGTGTGTGAGTGTCGATGGGAGTGAGTGTATGTGTGTCGATGGGAGTGAGTTTGTGAGTGTTGATGGGAGTGAGTGTGTGAGTGTCGATGGGAGTGAGTGTGTGAGTGTCGATGGGAGTGAGAGTTTGAGTGTCGATGGGAGTGAGTGTATGTGTGTCGATGGGAGTGAGTTTGTGAGTGTTGATGGGAGTGAGTGTGTGTGTGTGCCGCTGGGAGTGAGTTTGTGTGTGATGATGGCAGTGCGTGTGTGAGTGTCGATGGGAGTAGGTGTGTGAGTGTCGATGGGAGTGAGTGTGTGAGTGTCGATGGGAGTGAGAGTTTGAGTGTCGATGGGATTGAGTGAGTCTGTGTGACGATGTGTGTGAGTGTGTGAGTGTGATGGGAGTGAGTGTGTGAGTGATGATGCGAGTGAGTGTGTGAGTGATGATAGGAGTGTGTGAGTGTGTGATGATGGGAGTGAGTGTGTGTGTGATGATGGGAGTGAGTGTGTGAGTGATGATAGGAGTGAGTGTGTGAGTGATGATGGGAGTGAGTGTGTGTGTAATGATGGGAGTGAGTGTGTGAGTGATGATGGGAGTGAGTGTGTGAGTGATGATGGTATTGAGTGTGTGAGTGACGATGGGAGTGAGTGTGTGAGTGATGATGGGAGCGAGTGTGTGAGTGATGATGTGAGTGAGTGTGTGGGTGATGATGGTAGTGAGTGTGTGTGTGTCGATGGGAGTGAGTTTGTGAGTGTTGATGGGAGTGAGTGTGTGTGTGCTGGTGGGAGTGAGTGTGTGAGTGATGATGGGAGTGACTGTGTGTGTGATGGTGGGAGTGAGTGTGTAAGTGATGATGGGAGTGAGTGTTTGAGTGTCCACGGAAGTGAGTGTGTGTGTGTGTTGATGGGAGTGAGTGTGTGTTACAATGGGAGTGAGTGTGAGTGTGATGATTGGAGTGAGTGTGTGTCTCGATGGGAGTGAATGTGTGAGTGATGATGGGAGTGAGTATGTGTGATGATGGGAGTGAGTCTGTGTGACGATGGGAGTGAGTGTGTGAGTGTCGATGGGAGTGAGTGTGTGTGTGTCGATGGGAGTGAGTGTGTGTGTGTGCCGATGGGAGTGAGTTTGTGTGTGATGATGGCAGTGCGTGTGTGAGTGTCGATGGGAGTGAGTGTGTGTGTGATGATGAAAGTGAGTCTGTGTGACGATGTGTGTGTGTGTGAGTGTGATGTGTGTGAGTGTGTGAGTGATGATGGGAGTGAGTGTGTGCGTGGTGGTGGGAGTGAGTGTGTGAGTGATAGTGGGAGTGAGTGTGTGCGTGATGGTGGGAGTGAGTGTGTGAGCGATGATGGGAGTGAATGTGTGTCGATGGGAGTGAGTGTGGGAGTGTAAATGGGAGTGAGAGTGTGAGTGATGATGGGAGTGAGTGTGTGTCGATCGGAGTGATTGTGGGAGTGTAAATGTGTGTGAGTGTGTGTGTGATGGTGGGAGTGAGTGTGTGAGTGATGATGGCAGTGAGTGTGTGTCGATCGGAGTGATTGTGGGAGTGTAAATGGGAGTGAGTGTGTGAGTGATGATGGGAGTGAGTGTGTGTGTGTCGATGGGAGTGAGTATGTGTGTTTCGAAGGGAGTGAGTATGTGTGTGATGGTGGGAGTGAGTGTGTGTGTAATGATGGGAGTGTGTATGTGGGTGGTGATGGGAGTGAGTGTGTTTGTGATGATGGGAGTGAGTGTGTGTGTGTTGATGGGAGTGAGAGTGAGAGTGATGACGGGAGTGAGTGTGTGAGTGTGATGGGAGTGAGTGTGTGTGTGATGATGGGAGTGAGTGTTTGAGTGTCGACGGAAGTGAGTGTGTGTGTCGATGGGAGTGAGTGTGTGTTACAATGGGAGTGAGTGTGAGTGTGAGTGTGATGATTGGAGTGAGTGTGTGTCTCGATGGGAGTGAGTGTGTGAGTGATGATGGGAGTGAGTGTGTGTGATGATGGGAGTGAGTGTGTGTGTGATGACGGGAGTGAGTGTGTCAGTGTGATGCGAGTGAGTGTCTCTGTGTTGATGGGAGTGAGAGTGAGAGTGATGACGGGAGTGAGTGTGTGAGTGTCGATGGGAGTGAGTGTGTGTTACAATGGGAGTGAGTGTGAGTGTGATGATTGGAGTGAGTGTGTGTCTCGATGGGAGTGAGTGTGTGAGTGATGATGGGAGTGAGTGTGTGTGTGATTGTGGGAGTGAGTGTGTGACTGATGATGGGAGTGAGTGTGTGAGTGTCGATGGGAGTGAGTCTGTGAGTGTCGATGGGAGTGAGTGTGTGTGTGATGATGGGAGTGAGTGTGTGAGTGTGATGATAGTGAGTGTGTGTGAAGATGGGAGTGAGTGTGTGAGTGATGATGGGAGTGAGAGTGTGAGTGTCGATGGGAGTGAGTGTGTGTGTCGATGGGAGTGAGTGTGTGTTACAATGGGAGTGAGTGTGAGTGTGATGATTGGAGTGAGTGTGTGTCTCGATGGGAGTGATGATGGGAGTGAGTGTGTGAGTGTGATGCGAGTGAGTGTGTGTGTGTTGATGGGAGTGAGAGTGAGAGTGATGACGGGAGTGAGTGTGTGAGTGTCGATGGGAATGAGTGTGTGTGTGATGGTGTGAGTGAGTGTGTGAGTGTCGACGGAAGTGAGTGTGTGTGTCGATGGGAGTGAGTGTGTGTTACAATGGGAGTGAGTGTGAATGTGATGATTGGAGTGAGTGTGTGTCTCGATGGGAGTGAGTGTGTGAGTGATGATGGGAGTGAGTGTGTGAGTGATGATGGGAGTGAGTGTGTGTGTGATTGTGGGAGTGAGTGTGTGACTGATGATGGGAGTGAGTGTGTGAGTGTCGATGGGAGTGAGTCTGTGTGTGTCGATGGGAGTGAGTCTGTGAGTGTCGATGGGAGTGAGTGTGTGTGTGTGTGAAGATGGGAGTGAGTGTGTGAGTGATGATGGGAGTGAGTGTGTGAGTGTCGATAGGAGTGAGTGTGTGAGTGTGATGGGAGTGAGTGTGTGTATGATGATGGGAGTGAGTGTGTGAGTGTCGACGGAAATGAGTGTGTGTGTCGATGGGAGTGAGTGTGTGTTACAATGGGAGTGAGTGTGAGTGTGATGATTGGAGTGAGTGTGTGTCTCGATGGGAGTGAGTGTGTGTGTGATTGTGGGAGTGAGTGTGTGACTGATGATGGGAGTGAGTGTGTGAGTGTCGATGGGAGTGAGTCTGTGAGTGTCGATGGGAGTGAGTGTGTGTGTGATGATGGGAGTGAGTGTGTGAGTGTGATGATAGTGAGTGTGTGTGAAGATGCGAGTGAGTGTGTGAGTGATGATGGGAGTGAGTGTGTGAGTGTCGATGGGAGTGAGTGTGTGAGTGTGATGGGAGTGAGTGTGTGAGTGATTAGATTAGATTACTTTTTTAGATTAGATTAGATTACTTACAGTGTGGAAACAGGCCCTTCGGCCCAACAAGTCCACACCGCCCCGCCGATGCGTAACCCACCCATACCCCTACATCTACATCTACCCCTTACCTAACACTACGGGCAATTTAGCACGGCCAATTCACCTAACCTGCACATTTTTTGGACTGTGGGAGGAAACCGGAGCACCCGGAGGAAACCCACGCAGACACAGGGAGAACGTGCAAACTCCACACAGTCAGTCGCCTGGGATGATGGGAGTGAGTGTGTGTGTGTGATGATAGTGAGTGAGTGTGTGTGTGAAGATGGGAGTGAGTATGTGTGTGATGATGGGAGTGAATCTGTGTGACGATGGGAGTGAGTGTGTGACTCTGATGGGAGTGAGTGTGAGTATTGATGGGAGTGAATGTGTGTCGATGGGAGTGAGTGTGTGTGTCGATGGGAGTGAGTGTGTGTGTCGATGGGAGTGAGTGTGTGTGTCGATGGGGGTGAGTGTGGGAGAGTCAATGGGAGTGAGTGTATGAGTTATGATGGTAGTGAGTGTGTGAGTGTGATGGGAATGAGTGTGTGAGTGATGATGGGAGTGAGTGTGTGTTTGATGCTGGGAGTGAATGTGTGTGTGCTGATATAAGTGAGTTTATGTGTGATGATGGGAGTGAGTCTGTGTGACGATGGGAGTGAGTTTGTGTGTGATGATGGCAGAGCGTGTGTGAGTGTCGATGAAAGTGAGTCTGTGTGACGATGTGTGTGAGTGTGTGTGTGTCGATGGGAGTGAGTTTGTGTGTGATGGTGGGAGTGAGTGTGTGTTTGATGATGGGAGTGAGTGTGTGTGTGCCGATGGGAGTGAGTTTGTGTGTGATGATGGCAGTGCGTGTGTGAGTGTCGATGGGAGTAGGTGTGTGAGTGTCGATGGGAGTGAGTGTGTGAGTGTCGATGGGAGTGAGAGTTTGAGTGTCGATGGAATTGAGTGTGTATGTGATGATGAAAGTGAGTCTGTGTGACGATGTGTGTGAGTGTGTGAGTATGATGGGTGTGAGTGTGTGAGTGATGATGGGAGTGAGTGTGTGTTTGATGCTGGGAGTGAATGTGTGTGTGCTGATATAAGTGAGTTTATGTGTGATGATGGGAGTGAGTCTGTGTGACGATGGGAGTGAGTTTGTGTGTGATGATGGCAGAGCGTGTGTGAGTGTCGATGAAAGTGAGTCTGTGTGACGATGTGTGTGAGTGTGTGTGTCGATGGGAGTGAGTTTGTGTGTGATGGTGGGAGTGAGTGTGTGTTTGATGATGGGAGTGAGTGTGTGTGTGCCGATGGGAGTGAGTTTGTGTGTGATGATGGCAGTGCGTGTGTGAGTGTCGATGGGAGTAGGTGTGTGAGTGTCGATGGGAGTGAGTGTGTGAGTGTCGATGGGAGTGAGAGTTTGAGTGTCGATGGAATTGAGTGTGTATGTGATGATGAAAGTGAGTCTGTGTGACGATGTGTGTGAGTGTGTGAGTATGATGGGAGTGAGTGTGTGTGATGATGGGAGTGAGTGTGTGTGTGATGATGGGAGTGAGTGTGTGAGTGATGATGGGAGAGAGTGTGTGAGTTTCGATGGGAGTGAGTGTGTGTGCGATGATGGGAGTGAGTGTGTGAGTGATGATGGGAGTGAGTGTGTGTGTGATGATGGTAGTGAGTGTGTGGGTGATGATGGGAGTGAGTGTGTGAGTGATGATGGGAGTGAGTGTGTGTGTGTCGATGGGAGAGAGTGTGTGAGTTTCGATGGGAGTGAGTGTGTGTGTGATGATGGGAGTGAGTGTGTGTGTGATGATGGGAGTGAGTGTGTGAGTGATGATGGGAGTGAGTGTGTATGTGATGATGGTAGTGAGTGTGTGAGTGATGATGGGAGTGAGTGTGTGAGTGATGATGGGAGTGTGTGAGTGTGTGATGATGGGAGTGAGTGCGTGAGTGTCTATGGGAGTGCAAGTGTGAGTGTCGATGGGAGTGAGTGAGTGTGTGATGATGGTAGTGAGTGTTTGTGTGAAGATGGGAGTGAGTGAGTGTGTGAGTGTCGATGGGTGTGAGTGTGTGAGTGTCGATGGGAGTGAGTGTGAGAGTGACGATGGGAGTGAGTGTTTGTGTGAAGATGGGAGTGAATGTGCGAGTGATGATGGGAGTGAGTGTGTGAGTGTCGATGGGAGTGAGTGTGTGTGTCGATGGGAGTGAGTGTGGGTCGATGGGAGTGAGTATGGGAGAGTCAATGGGAGTGAGTGTGTGAGTGATGATGGTAGTGAGTGTGTGTGTGATGATGGGAGTGAGTGTGTGAGTGATGATGGGAGTGAGTGTGTGAGTGATGATGGGAGTGAGTGTGTGAGTGATGATAGGAGTGAGTGTGTGTGTGATGGTGGGAGTGAGTGTGTGACTGATGATGGGAGTGAGTGTGTGAGTGATGATGGGAGTGAGTGTGAGAGTGATGATGGGAGTGAGTGTGTGTGTGATGATGCGAGTGAGTGTGTGCCTGATGGTGGGAGTGAGTGTGTGAGTGTTGACAGGAGTGTGTGTGTGTCAATAGGAGTGAGTGTGTGTGTGATGATGTGAGTGAGTGTGTGTGTGATGATGGGAGTGAGTGTGTGTTTGTCAATGGGAGTGAGTGTGTGAGTGATGATGGGAGTGAGTGTGTGTGTGTCGATGGGAGCGAGTGTGTGAGTGATGATGGGAGTGAGTGTGTGTGTGATGATGGGAGTGAGTGTGTGTGTGATGATGGGAGTGACTGTGTGTGTCGATGGGAGTGAGTGTGTGAGTGATGATAGGAGTGAGTGTGTGAGTGATGATGGGAGTGAGTGTGTGAGTGATGATGGGAGTGAGTGTGTGTGTGTCGATGGGAGTGAGTGTGTGTGTGATGTTGGGAGTGAGTGTGTGTGTGATGATGGGAGTGAGTGTGTGTGTGTCGATGGGAGTGAGTGTGTGAGTGATGATGGGAGTGAGTGTGTGTGTGATGATGGGAGTGAGTGTATGTGTGATACTGGGAGTGTGTGTTTAATGATGGGAGTGAGTGTGTGAGTGATGATGGGAGTGAGTGTGTGTGTGTCGATGGGAGTGAGTGTGTTAGTTTCGATGGGAGTGAGTGTGTGTGTGATGATGGGAGTGAGTGTGTGAGTGATGATGGGAGTGAGTGTGTGTGTGATGATGGTAGTGAGTGTGTGAGTGATGATGGGAGTGACTGTGTGAGTGTCGATGGGAGTGAGTGTGTGAGTGATGATGGGAGTGAGTGTGTGTGTGATGATGGGAGTGAGTGTGTGTGTGATGATGGGAGTGAGTGTGTGTGTGATGATGGTAGTGAGTGTGTGAGTGATGATGGGAGTGACTGTGTGAGTGTCGATGGGAGTGAGTGTGTGAGTGATGATGGGAGTGAGTGTGTGTGTGATGATGGGAGAGAGTGTGTGAGTGATGATGGGAGTGAGTGTGTGAGTGTCTATGGGAGTGCAAGTGTGAGTGTCGATGGTAGTGAGTATGTGGGTGATGATGGGAGTGAGTGTGTGAGAGTCTATGGGAGTGAGTGTGTGTGTGTCGATGGGAGTGAGTGTGTGTGTGATGATGGGAGTGAGTGTGTGTGTGATGATGCGAGTGAGTGTGTATGTGATGAAGAGAGTGAGTGTGTGTGTGATGATGGGAGTGATTGTGTGAGTGATGATGGGAGTGAGTGTGTGTGTGTCGATGGGAGTGAGTGTGTGAGTGCTGATGGGAGTGAGTGTGTGTGTGATGATGTGAGTGAGTGTGTGTTTGTCAATGGGAGTGAGTGTGTGTGTGATGATGGGAGTAAGTGTGTGTGTGATGATGGGAGTGAGTGTGTGTTTGTCAATGGGAGTGAGTGTGTGAGTGTCAATGGGAGTGAGTGTGTGAGTGATGATGCGAGTGAGTGTGTGTGTGATGATGGTAGTGAGTGTGTGCGTGATGATGGGAGTGAGTGTGTGTGTGATGATGGGAGTGAGTGTGTGTTTGTCAATGGGAGTGAGTGTGTGAGTGATGATGGGAGTGAGTGTGTGAGTGATGATGGGAGTGAGTGTGTGAGTGATGATGGGAGTGAGTGTGTGTGTGTCGATGGGAGAGAGTGTGTGAGTTTCGATGGAAGTGAGTGTGTGTGTGATGATGGTAGTGAGTGTGTGAGTGATGATGGGAGTGCGTGTGTGTGTGATGATGGGAGTGAGTGTGTGTGTGATGATGGTAGTGAGTGTGTGGGTGATGATGGGAGTGAGTGTGTGAGTGATGATGGGAGTGAGTGTGTGTGTGATGATGGGAGTGAGTGTGTGGGTGATGATGGGAGTGAGTGTGTGAGTGATGATGGGAGTGAGTGTGTGTGTGTCGATGGGAGAGAGTGTGTGAGTTTTGATGGGAGTGAGTGTGTGTGTGATGATGGGAGTGAGTGTGTGAGTGATGATGGGAGTGAGTGTGTGTGTGATGATGGTAGTGAGTGTGTGAGTGATGATGGGAGTGAGTGTGTGAGTGATGATGGGAGTGAGTGTGTGTGTGTCGATGGGAGAGAGTGTGTGAGTTTCGATGGGAGTGAGTGTGTGTGTGATGATGGGAGTGAGCGTGTGAGTGATGATGGGAGTGAGTGTGTGTGTGATGATGGTAGTGAGTGTGTGAGTGATGATGGGAGTGACTGTGTGAGTGTCGATGGGAGTGAGTGTGTGAGTGATGATGGGAGTGAGTGTGTGAGTGTCGATGGGAGTGAGTGTGTGTGTGATGATGGGAGAGAGTGTGTGAGTGATGATGGGAGTGAGTGTGTGAGTGTCTATGGGAGTGAGTGTGTGTGTGATGATGGGAGAGAGTGTGTGAGTGATGATGGGAGTGAGTGTGTGAGTGTCTATGGGAGTGCAAGTGTGAGTGTAGATGGTAGTGAGTGTGTGGGTGATGATGGGAGTGAGTGTGTGAGAGTCTATGGGAGTGAGTGTGTGTGTGTCGATGGGAGTGAGTGTGTGTGTGATGATGGGAGTGAGTGTGTGTGTGATGAAGAGAGTGAGTGTGTGAGTGATGATGGGAGTGTGTGAGTGATGATAGGAGTGAGTGTGTGTGTGATGATGGGAGTGATTGTGTGAGTGATGATGGGAGTGAGTGTGTGTGTGATGATGGGAGTGAGTGTGTGTTTGTCAATGGGAGTGAGTGTGTGTGTGATGATGGGAGTAAGTGTGTGTTTGTCAATGGGAGTGAGTGTGTGAGTGTCAATGGGAGTGAGTGTGTGAGTGATGATGCGAGTGAGTGTGTGTGTGATGATGGTAGTGAGTGTGTGAGTGATGATGGGAGTGAGTGTGTGTGTGATGATGGGAGTGAGTGTGTGTTTGTCAATGGGAGTGAGTGTGTGAGTGATGATGGGAGTGAGTGTGTGTGTGATGATGGGAGTGAGTGTGTGAGTGATGATGGGAGTGAGTGTGTGAGTGATGATGGGAGTGAGTGTGTGTGTGTCGATGGGAGAGAGTGTGTGAGTTTCGATGGGCGTGAGTGTGTGTGTGATGATGGTAGTGAGTGTGTGAGTGATGATGGGAGTGAGTGGGTGTGTGATGATGGGAGTGAGTGTGTGTGTGATGATGGTAGTGAGTGTGTGGGTGATGATGGGAGTGAGTGTGTGAGTGATGATGGGAGTGAGTGTGTGTGTGATGATGGTAGTGAGTGTGTGGGTGATGATGGGAGTGAGTGTGTGAGTGATGATGGGAGTGAGTGTGTGTGTGTCGATGGGAGTGAGTGTGTGAGTTTCGATGGGAGTGAGTGTGTGTGTGATGATGGGAGTGAGTGTGTGAGTGATGATGGGAGTGAGTGTGTGTGTGATGATGGTAGTGAGTGTGTGAGTGATGATGGGAGTGACTGTGTGAGTGTCGATGGGAGTGAGTGTGTGAGTGATGATGGGAGTGAGTGTGTGTGTGATGATGGGAGAGAGTGTGTGAGTGATGATGGGAGTGAGTGTGTGAGTGTCTATGGGAGTGCAAGTGTGAGTGTCGATGGTAGTGAGTGTGTGGGTGATGATGGGAGTGAGTGTGTGAGAGTCTATGGGAGTGAGTGTGTGTGTTTCGATGGGAGTGAGTGTGTGTGTGATGATGGGAGTGAGTGTGTGTGTGATGATGCGAGTGAGTGTGTATGTGATGAAGAGAGTGAGTGTGTGAGTGATGATGGGAGTGTGTGAGTGGTGATAGGAGTGAGTGTGTGTGTGATGATGGGAGTGATTGTGTGAGTGATGATGGGAGTGAGTGTGTGTGTGTCGATGGGAGTGAGTGTGTGAGTGATGATGGGAGTGAGTGTGTGTGTGATGATGGGAGTGAGTGTGTGTTTGTCAATGGGAGTGAGTGTGTGTGTGATGATGGGAGTAAGTGTGTGTGTGATGATGGGAGTGAGTGTGTGTTTGTCAATGGGAGTGAGTGTGTGAGTGTCAATGGGAGTGAGTGTGTGAGTGATGATGGGAGTGAGTGTGTGTGTGATGATGGGAGTGAGTGTGTGTTTGTCAATGGGAGTGAGTGTGTGAGTGATGATGGGAGTGAGTGTGTGAGTGATGATGGGAGTGAGTGTGTGAGTGTTGATGGGAGTGAGTGTGTGTGTGTCGATGGGAGAGAGTGTGTGAGTTTCGATGGAAGTGAGTGTGTGTGTGATGATGGTAGTGAGTGTGTGAGTGATGATGGGAGTGAGTGTGTGAGTGATGATGGGAGTGAGTGTGTGAGTGATGATGGGAGTGAGTGTCTGTGTGATGATGGGAGTGAGTGTGTGAGTGATGATGGGAGTGAGTGTGTGCGTGATGATGGGAGTGAGTGTGTGTGTGTGGATGGGAGTGAGTGTGTGTGTGATGATGGGAGTGAGTGTGTGAGTGATGATGGGAGTGAGTGTGTGAGTGATGATGGGAGTGAGTGTGTGTGTGTCGATGGGAGAGAGTGTGTGAGTTTCGATGGGAGTGAGTGTGTGTGTGATGATGGGAGTGAGTGTCTGTGTGATGATGGGAGTGAGTGTGTGAGTGATGATGGGAGTGAGTGTGTGCGTGATGATGGGAGTGAGTGTGTGTGTGTGGATGGGAGTGAGTGTGTGAGTGATGATGAGAGTGAGTGTGTGTGTGTCGATGGGAGAGTGTGTGTGAGTTTCGATGGGAGTGAGTGTGTGTGTGATGATGGGAGTAAGTGTGTGTGTGATGATGGTAGTGAGTGTGTGGGTGATGATGGGATTGAGTGTGTGAGTGATGATGGGAGAGAGTGTGTGAGTTTCGATGGGAGTGAGTGTGTGTGTGATGATGGGAGTGAGTGTGTGAGTGATGATGGGAGTGAGTGTGTGTGTGATGATGGTAGTGAGTGTGTGGGTGATGATGGGAGTGAGTGTGTGAGTGATGATGGGAGTGAGTGTGTGTGTGTCGATGGGAGAGAGTGTGTGAGTTTCGATGGGAGTGAGTGTGTGTGTGATGATGGGAGTGAGTGTGTGTGTGATGATGGGAGTGAGTGTGTGAGTGATGATGGGAGTGAGTGTGTGAGTGATGATGGGAGTGAGTGTGTATGTGATGATGGTAGTGAGTGTGTGAGTGATGATGGGAGTGAGTGTGTGAGTGATGATGGGAGTGTGTGAGTGTGTGATGATGGGAGTGATTGCGTGAGTGTCTATGGGAGTGCAAGTGTGAGTGTCGATGGGAGTGAGTGAGTGTGTGATGATGGGAGTGAGTGTTTGTGTGAAGATGGGAGTGAGTGAGTGTGTGAGTGTCGATGGGTGTGAGTGTGTGAGTGTCGATGGGAGTGAGTGTGAGAGTGACGATGGGAGTGAGTGTTTGTGTGAAGATGGGAGTGAATGTGCGAGTGATGATGGGAGTGAGTGTGTGAGTGTCGATGGGAGTGAGTGTGTGTGTCGATGGGAGTGAGTGTGGGTCGATGGGAGTGAGTATGGGAGAGTCAATGGGAGTGAGTGTGTGAGTGATGATGGTAGTGAGTGTGTGTGTGATGATGGGAGTGAGTGTGTGAGTGATGATGGGAGTGAGTGTGTGAGTGATGATGGGAGTGAGTGTGTGAGTGATGATAGGAGTGAGTGTGTGTGTGATGATGGGAGTGAGTGTGTGAGTGATGATGGGAGTGAGTGTGTGAGTGATGATGGGAGTGAGTGTGAGAGTGATGATGGGAGTGAGTGTGTGTGTGATGATGCGAGTAAGTGTGTGCCTGATGGTGGGAGTGAGTGTGTGAGTGTTGACAGGAGTGTGTGTGTGTCAATAGGAGTGAGTGGGTGAGTGATGATGTGAGTGAGTGTGTGTGTGATGATGGGAGTGAGTGTGTGTTTGTCAATGGGAGTGAGTGTGTGAGTGATGATGGGAGTGAGTGTGTGTGTGTCGATGGGAGCGAGTGTGTGAGATTCGATGGGAGTGAGTGTGTGTGTGATGATGGGAGTGAGTGTGTGTGTGATGATGGGAGTGAGTGTGTGTGTGTCGATGGGAGTGAGTGTGTGAGTGATGATAGGAGTGAGTGTGTGAGTGATGATGGGAGTGAGTGTGTGAGTGATGATGGGAGTGAGTGTGTGAGTGATGATGGGAGTGAGTGTGTGTGTGATGATGGTAGTGAGTGTGTGGGTGATGATGGGAGTGAGTGTGTGAGTGATGATGGGAGTGAGTGTGTGTGTGTCGATGGGAGAGAGTGTGTGAGTTTCGATGGGAGTGAGTGTGTGTGTGATGATGGGAGTGAGTGTGTGTGTGATGATGGGAGTGAGTGTGTGAGTGATGATGGGAGTGAGTGTGTGAGTGATGATGGGAGTGAGTGTGTATGTGATGATGGTAGTGAGTGTGTGAGTGATGATGGGAGTGAGTGTGTGAGTGATGATGGGAGTGTGTGAGTGTGTGATGATGGGAGTGATTGCGTGAGTGTCTATGGGAGTGCAAGTGTGAGTGTCGATGGGAGTGAGTGAGTGTGTGATGATGGGAGTGAGTGTTTGTGTGAAGATGGGAGTGAGTGAGTGTGTGAGTGTCGATGGGTGTGAGTGTGTGAGTGTCGATGGGAGTGAGTGTGAGAGTGACGATGGGAGTGAGTGTTTGTGTGAAGATGGGAGTGAATGTGCGAGTGATGATGGGAGTGAGTGTGTGAGTGTCGATGGGAGTGAGTGTGGGTCGATGGGAGTGAGTATGGGAGAGTCAATGGGAGTGAGTGTGTGAGTGATGATGGTAGTGAGTGTGTGTGTGATGATGGGAGTGAGTGTGTGAGTGATGATGGGAGTGAGTGTGTGAGTGATGATGGGAGTGAGTGTGTGAGTGATGATAGGAGTGAGTGTGTGTGTGATGATGGGAGTGAGTGTGTGAGTGATGATGGGAGTGAGTGTGTGAGTGATGATGGGAGTGAGTGTGAGAGTGATGATGGGAGTGAGTGTGTGTGTGATGATGCGAGTGAGTGTGTGCCTGATGGTGGGAGTGAGTGTGTGAGTGTTGACAGGAGTGTGTGTGTGTCAATAGGAGTGAGTGGGTGAGTGATGATGTGAGTGAGTGTGTGTGTGATGATGGGAGTGAGTGTGTGTTTGTCAATGGGAGTGAGTGTGTGAGTGATGATGGGAGTGAGTGTGTGTGTGTCGATGGGAGCGAGTGTGTGAGATTCGATGGGAGTGAGTGTGTGTGTGATGATGGGAGTGAGTGTGTGTGTGATGATGGGAGTGAGTGTGTGTGTGTCGATGGGAGTGAGTGTGTGAGTGATGATAGGAGTGAGTGTGTGAGTGATGATGGGAGTGAGTGTGTGAGTGATGATGGGAGTGAGTGTGTGTGTGTCGATGGGAGTGAGTGTGTGTGTGATGTTGGGAGTGAGTGTGTGTGTGATGATGGGAGTGAGTGTGTGTGTGTCGATGGGAGTGAGTGTGTGAGTGATGATAGGAGTGAGTGTGTGAGTGATGATGGGAGTGTGTGAGTGATGATGGGAGTGAGTGTGTGAGTGATGATGGGAGTGTGTGAGTGTGTGATGATGGGAGTGAGTGTATGTGTGATGCTGGGAGTGTGTGTTTGATGATGGGAGTGAGTGTGTGAGTGATGATGGGAGTGAGTGCGTGTGTGTCGATGGGAGTGAGTGTGTGAGTTTCGATGGGAGTGAGTGTGTGTGTGATGATGGGAGTGAGTGTGTGAGTGATGATGGGAGTGAGTGTGTGTGTGATGATGGTAGTGAGTGTGTGAGTGATGATGGGAGTGACTGTGTGAGTGTCGATGGGAGTGAGTGTGTGAGTGATGATGGGAGTGAGTGTGTGTGTGATGATGGGAGAGAGCGTGTGAGTGATGATGGGAGTGAGTGTGTGAGTGTCTATGGGAGTGCAAGTGTGAGTGACGATGGTAGTGAGTATGTGGGTGATGATGGGAGTGAGTGTGTGAGAGTCTATGGGAGTGAGTGTGTGTGTGTCGATGGGAGTGAGTGTGTGTGTGATGATGGGAGTGAGTGTGTGTGTGATGATGCGAGTGAGTGTGTATGTGATGAAGAGAGTGAGTGTGTGAGTGATGATGGGAGTGTGTGAGTGATGATAGGAGTGAGTGTGTGTGTGATGATGGGAGTGATTGTGTGAGTGATGATGGGAGTGAGTGTGTGTGTGTCGATGGGAGTGAGTGTGTGAGTGATGATGGGAGTGAGTGTGTGTGTGATGATGTGAGTGAGTGTGTGTTTGTCAATGGGAGTGAGTGTGTGTGTGATGATGGGAGTAAGTGTGTGTGTGATGATGGGAGTGAGTGTGTGTTTGTCAATGGGAGTGAGTGTGTGAGTGTCAATGGGAGTGAGTGTGTGAGTGATGATGCGAGTGAGTGTGTGTGTGATGATGGTAGTGAGTGTGTGAGTGATGATGGGAGTGAGTGTGTGTGTGATGATGGGAGTGAGTGTGTGTTTGTCAATGGGAGTGAGTGTGTGAGTGATGATGGGAGTGAGTGTGTGAGTGATGATGGGAGTGAGTGTGTGAGTGATGATGGGAGTGAGTGTGTGTGTGTCGATGGGAGAGAGTGTGTGAGTTTCGATGGAAGTGAGTGTGTGTGTGATGATGGTAGTGAGTGTGTGAGTGATGATGGGAGTGAGTGTGTGTGTGATGATGGGAGTGAGTGTGTGTGTGATGATGGTAGTGAGTGTGTGGGTGATGATGGGAGTGAGTGTGTGAGTGATGATGGGAGTGAGTGTGTGTGTGATGATGGGAGTGAGTGTGTGGGTGATGATGGGAGTGAGTGTGTGAGTGATGATGGGAGTGAGTGTGTGTGTGTCGATGGGAGAGAGTGTGTGAGTTTTGATGGGAGTGAGTGTGTGTGTGATTATGGGAGTGAGTGTGTGAGTGATGATGGGAGTGAGTGTGTGTGTGATGATGGTAGTGAGTGTGTGGGTGATGATGGGAGTGAGTGTGTGAGTGATGATGGGAGTGAGTGTGTGTGTGTCGATGGGAGAGAGTGTGTGAGTTTCGATGGGAGTGAGTGTGTGTGTGATGATGGGAGTGAGCGTGTGAGTGATGATGGGAGTGAGTGTGTGTGTGATGATGGTAGTGAGTGTGTGAGTGATGATGGGAGTGACTGTGTGAGTGTCGATGGGAGTGAGTGTGTGAGTGATGATGGGAGTGAGTGTGTGAGTGTCGATGGGAGTGAGTGTGTGTGTGATGATGGGAGAGAGTGTGTGAGTGATGATGGGAGTGAGTGTGTGAGTGTCTATGGGAGAGAGTGTGTGTGTGATGATGGGAGAGAGTGTGTGAGTGATGATGGGAGTGAGTGTGTGAGTGTCTATGGGAGTGCAAGTGTGAGTGTAGATGGTAGTGAGTGTGTGGGTGATGATGGGAGTGAGTGTGTGAGAGTCTATGGGAGTGAGTGTGTGTGTGTCGATGGGAGTGAGTGTGTGTGTGATGAAGGGAGTGAGTGTGTGTGTGATGATGCGAGTGAGTGTGTATGTGATGAAGAGAGTGAGTGTGTGAGTGATGATGGGAGTGTGTGAGTGATGATAGGAGTGAGTGTGTGTGTGATGATGGGAGTGATTGTGTGAGTGATGATGGGAGTGAGTGTGTGTGTGTCGATGGGAGTGAGTGTGTGAGTGATGATGGGAGTGAGTGTGTGTGTGATGATGGGAGTGATTGTGTGAGTGATGATGGGAGTGAGTGTGTGTGTGTCGATGGGAGTGAGTGTGTGAGTGATGATGGGAGTGAGTGTGTGTGTGATGATGGGAGTGAGTGTGTGTTTGTCAATGGGAGTGAGTGTGTGTGTGATGATGGGAGTAAGTGTGTGTGTGATGATGGGAGTGAGTGTGTGTTTGTCAATGGGAGTGAGTGTGTGAGTGTCAATGGGAGTGAGTGTGTGAGTGATGATGCGAGTGAGTGTGTGTGTGATGATGGTAGTGAGTGTGTGAGTGATGATGGGAGTGAGTGTGTGTGTGAAGATGGGAGTGAGTGTGTGTTTGTCAATGGGAGTGAGTGTGTGAGTGATGATGGGAGTGAGTGTGTGAGTGATGATGGGAGTGAGTGTGTGAGTGTTGATGGGAGTGAGTGTGTGTGTGTCGATGGGAGAGAGTGTGTGAGTTTCGATGGAAGTGAGTGTGTGTGTGATGATGGTAGTGAGTGTGTGAGTGATGATGGGAGTGAGTGTGTGAGTGATGATGGGAGTGAGTGTGTGTGTGTCGATGGGAGAGAGTGTGTGAGTTTCGATGGGAGTGAGTGTGTGTGTGATGATGCGAGTGAGTGTGTGAGTGATGATGGGAGTGAGTGTGTGAGTGATGATGGGAGTGAGTGTGTGAGTGATGATGGGAGTGAGTGTGTGTGTGATGATGGGAGTGAGTGTCTGTGTGATGATGGGAGTGAGTGTGTGAGTGATGATGGGAGTGAGTGTGTGCGTGATGATGGGAGTGAGTGTGTGTGTGTCGATGGGAGTGAGTGTGTGAGTGATGATGGGAGTGAGTGTGTGTGTGTCGATGGGAGAGAGTGTGTGAGTTTCGATGGGAGTGAGTGTGTGTGTGATGATGGGAGTGAGTGTGTGTGTGATGATGGTAGTGAGTGTGTGGGTGATGATGGGAGAGAGTGTGTGAGTTTCGATGGGAGTGAGTGTGTGTGTGATGATGGGAGTGAGTGTGTGAGTGATGATGGGAGTGAGTGTGTGTGTGATGATGGTAGTGAGTGTGTGGGTGATGATGGGAGTGAGTGTGTGAGTGATGATGGGAGTGAGTGTGTGTGTGTCGATGGGAGAGAGTGTGTGAGTTTCGATGGGAGTGAGTGTGTGTGTGATGATGGGAGTGAGTGTGTGTGTGATGATGGGAGTGAGTGTGTGAGTGATGATGGGAGTGAGTGTGTGAGTGATGATGGGAGTGAGTGTGTATGTGATGATGGTAGTGAGTGTGTGAGTGATGATGGGAGTGAGTGTGTGAATGATGATGGGAGTGTGTGAGTGTGTGATGATGGGAGTGAGTGCGTGAGTGTCTATGGGAGTGCAAGTGTGAGTGTCGATGGGAGTGAGTGAGTGTGTGATGATGGGAGTGAGTGTTTGTGTGAAGATGGGAGTGAGTGAGTGTGTGAGTGTCGATGGGTGTGAGTGTGTGTGTGATGATGGGAGTGAGTGTCTGTGTGATGATGGGAGTGAGTGTGTGAGTGATGATGGGAGTGAGTGTGTGCGTGATGATGGGAGTGAGTGTGTGTGTGTGGATGGGAGTGAGTGTGTGAGTGATGATGAGAGTGAGTGTGTGTGTGTCGATGGGAGAGAGTGTGTGAGTTTCGATGGGAGTGAGTGTGTGTGTGATGATGGGAGTAAGTGTGTGTGTGATGATGGTAGTGAGTGTGTGGGTGATGATGGGAGTGAGTGTGTGAGTGATGATGGGAGAGAGTGTGTGAGTATCGATGGGAGTGAGTGTGTGTGTGATGATGGGAGTGAGTGTGTGAGTGATGATGGGAGTGAGTGTGTGTGTGATGATGGTAGTGAGTGTGTGGGTGATGATGGGAGTGAGTGTGTGAGTGATGATGGGAGTGAGTGTGTGTGTGTCGATGGGAGAGAGTGTGTGAGTTTCGATGGGAGTGAGTGTGTGTGTGATGATGGGAGTGAGTGTGTGTGTGATGATGGGAGTGAGTGTGTGAGTGATGATGGGAGTGAGTGTGTGAGTGATGATGGGAGTGAGTGTGTATGTGATGATGGTAGTGAGTGTGTGAGTGATGATGGGAGTGAGTGTGTGAGTGATGATGGGAGTGTGTGAGTGTGTGATGATGGGAGTGAGTGCGTGAGTGTCTATGGTAGTGCAAGTGTGAGTGTCGATGGGAGTGAGTGAGTGTGTGATGATGGGAGTGAGTGTTTGTGTGAAGATGGGAGTGAGTGAGTGTGTGAGTGTCGATGGGTGTGAGTGTGTGAGTGTCGATGGGAGTGAGTGTGAGAGTGACGATGGGAGTGAGTGTTTGTGTGAAGATGGGAGTGAATGTGCGAGTGATGATGGGAGTGAGTGTGTGAGTGTCGATGGGAGTGAGTGTGTGTGTCGATGGGAGTGAGTGTGGGTCGATGGGAGTGAGTATGGGAGAGTCAATGGGAGTGAGTGTGTGAGTGATGATGGTAGTGAGTGTGTGTGTGATGATGGGAGTGAGTGTGTGAGTGATGATGGGAGTGAGTGTGTGAGTGATGATAGGAGTGAGTGTGTGTGTGATGATGGGAGTGAGTGTGTGAGTGATGATGGGAGTGAGTGTGTGAGTGATGATGGGAGTGAGTGTGAGAGTGATGATGGGAGTGAGTGTGTGTGTGATGATGCGAGTGAGTGTGTGCCTGATGGTGGGAGTCAGTGTGTGAGTGTTGACAGGAGTGTGTGTGTGTCAATAGGAGTGAGTGGGTGAGTGATGATGTGAGTGAGTGTGTGTGTGATGATGGGAGTGAGTGTGTGTTTGTCAATGGGAGTGAGTGTGTGAGTGATGATGGGAGTGAGTGTGTGTGTGTCGATGGGAGCGAGTGTGTGAGATTCGATGGGAGTGAGTGTGTGTGTGATGATGGGAGTGAGTGTGTGTGTGATGATGGGAGTGAGTGTGTGTGTGTCGATGGGAGTGAGTGTGTGAGTGATGATAGGAGTGAGTGTGTGAGTGATGATGGGAGTGAGTGTGTGAGTGATGATGGGAGTGAGTGTGTGTGTGTCGATGGGAGTGAGTGTGTGTGTGATGTTGGGAGTGAGTGTGTGTGTGATGATGGGAGTGAGTGTGTGTGTGTCGATGGGAGTGAGTGTGTGAGTGATGATAGGAGTGAGTGTGTGAGTGATGATGGGAGTGTGTGAGTGATGATGGGAGTGAGTGTGTGAGTGATGATGGGAGTGTGTGAGTGTGTGATGATGGGAGTGAGTGTATGTGTGATGCTGGGAGTGTGTGTTTGATGATGGGAGTGAGTGTGTGAGTGATGATGGGAGTGAGTGCGTGTGTGTCGATGGGAGTGAGTGTGTGAGTTTCGATGGGAGTGAGTGTGTGTGTGATGATGGGAGTGAGTGTGTGAGTGATGATGGGAGTGAGTGTGTGTGTGATGATGGTAGTGAGTGTGTGAGTGATGATGGGAGTGACTGTGTGAGTGTCGATGGGAGTGAGTGTGTGAGTGATGATGGGAGTGAGTGTGTGTGTGATGATGGGAGAGAGTGTGTGAGTGATGATGGGAGTGAGTGTGTGAGTGTCTATGGGAGTGCAAGTGTGAGTGTCGATGGTAGTGAGTATGTGGGTGATGATGGGAGTGAGTGTGTGAGAGTCTATGGGAGTGAGTGTGTGTGTGTCGATGGGAGTGAGTGTGTGTGTGATGATGGGAGTGAGTGTGTGTGTGATGATGCGAGTGAGTGTGTATGTGATGAAGAGAGTGAGTGTGTGAGTGATGATGGGAGTGTGTGAGTGATGATAGGAGTGAGTGTGTGTGTGATGATGGGAGTGATTGTGTGAGTGATGATGGGAGTGAGTGTGTGTGTGTCGATGGGAGTGAGTGTGTGAGTGATGATGGGAGTGAGTGTTTGTGTGAAGATGGGAGTGAATGTGCGAGTGATGATGGGAGTGAGTGTGTGAGTGTCGATGGGAGTGAGTGTGTGTGTCGATGGGAGTGAGTGTGGGTCGATGGGAGTGAGTATGGGAGAGTCAATGGGAGTGAGTGTGTGAGTGATGATGGTAGTGAGTGTGTGTGTGATGATGGGAGTGAGTGTGTGAGTGATGATGGGAGTGAGTGTGTGAGTGATGATAGGAGTGAGTGTGTGTGTGATGATGGGAGTGAGTGTGTGAGTGATGATGGGAGTGAGTGTGTGAGTGATGATGGGAGTGAGTGTGAGAGTGATGATGGGAGTGAGTGTGTGTGTGATGATGCGAGTGAGTGTGTGCCTGATGGTGGGAGTCAGTGTGTGAGTGTTGACAGGAGTGTGTGTGTGTCAATAGGAGTGAGTGGGTGAGTGATGATGTGAGTGAGTGTGTGTGTGATGATGGGAGTGAGTGTGTGTTTGTCAATGGGAGTGAGTGTGTGAGTGATGATGGGAGTGAGTGTGTGTGTGTCGATGGGAGCGAGTGTGTGAGATTCGATGGGAGTGAGTGTGTGTGTGATGATGGGAGTGAGTGTGTGTGTGATGATGGGAGTGAGTGTGTGTGTGTCGATGGGAGTGAGTGTGTGAGTGATGATAGGAGTGAGTGTGTGAGTGATGATGGGAGTGAGTGTGTGAGTGATGATGGGAGTGAGTGTGTGTGTGTCGATGGGAGTGAGTGTGTGTGTGATGTTGGGAGTGAGTGTGTGTGTGATGATGGGAGTGAGTGTGTGTGTGTCGATGGGAGTGAGTGTGTGAGTGATGATAGGAGTGAGTGTGTGAGTGATGATGGGAGTGTGTGAGTGATGATGGGAGTGAGTGTGTGAGTGATGATGGGAGTGTGTGAGTGTGTGATGATGGGAGTGAGTGTATGTGTGATGCTGGGAGTGTGTGTTTGATGATGGGAGTGAGTGTGTGAGTGATGATGGGAGTGAGTGCGTGTGTGTCGATGGGAGTGAGTGTGTGAGTTTCGATGGGAGTGAGTGTGTGTGTGATGATGGGAGTGAGTGTGTGAGTGATGATGGGAGTGAGTGTGTGTGTGATGATGGTAGTGAGTGTGTGAGTGATGATGGGAGTGACTGTGTGAGTGTCGATGGGAGTGAGTGTGTGAGTGATGATGGGAGTGAGTGTGTGTGTGATGATGGGAGAGAGTGTGTGAGTGATGATGGGAGTGAGTGTGTGAGTGTCTATGGGAGTGCAAGTGTGAGTGTCGATGGTAGTGAGTATGTGGGTGATGATGGGAGTGAGTGTGTGAGAGTCTATGGGAGTGAGTGTGTGTGTGTCGATGGGAGTGAGTGTGTGTGTGATGATGGGAGTGAGTGTGTGTGTGATGATGCGAGTGAGTGTGTATGTGATGAAGAGAGTGAGTGTGTGAGTGATGATGGGAGTGTGTGAGTGATGATAGGAGTGAGTGTGTGTGTGATGATGGGAGTGATTGTGTGAGTGATGATGGGAGTGAGTGTGTGTGTGTCGATGGGAGTGAGTGTGTGAGTGATGATGGGAGTGAGTGTGTGTGTGATGATGTGAGTGAGTGTGTGTTTGTCAATGGGAGTGAGTGTGTGTGTGATGATGGGAGTAAGTGTGTGTGTGATGATGGGAGTGAGTGTGTGTTTGTCAATGGGAGTGAGTGTGTGAGTGTCAATGGGAGTGAGTGTGTGAGTGATGATGCGAGTGAGTGTGTGTGTGATGATGGTAGTGAGTGTGTGAGTGATGATGGGAGTGAGTGTGTGTGTGATGATGGGAGTGAGTGTGTGTTTGTCAATGGGAGTGAGTGTGTGAGTGATGATGGGAGTGAGTGTGTGAGTGATGATGGGAGTGAGTGTGTGAGTGATGATGGGAGTGAGTGTGTGTGTGTCGATGGGAGAGAGTGTGTGAGTTTCGATGGAAGTGAGTGTGTGTGTGATGATGGTAGTGAGTGTGTGAGTGATGATGGGAGTGAGTGTGTGTGTGATGATGGGAGTGAGTGTGTGTGTGATGATGGTAGTGAGTGTGTGGGTGATGATGGGAGTGAGTTTGTGAGTGATGATGGGAGTGAGTGTGTGTGTGATGATGGGAGTGAGTGTGTGGGTGATGATGGGAGTGAGTGTGTGAGTGATGATGGGAGTGAGTGTGTGTGTGTCGATGGGAGAGAGTGTGTGAGTTTTGATGGGAGTGAGTGTGTGTGTGATTATGGGAGTGAGTGTGTGAGTGATGATGGGAGTGAGTGTGTGTGTGATGATGGTAGTGAGTGTGTGGGTGATGATGGGAGTGAGTGTGTGAGTGATGATGGGAGTGAGTGTGTGTGTGTCGATGGGAGAGAGTGTGTGAGTTTCGATGGGAGTGAGTGTGTGTGTGATGATGGGAGTGAGCGTGTGAGTGATGATGGGAGTGAGTGTGTGTGTGATGATGGTAGTGAGTGTGTGAGTGATGATGGGAGTGACTGTGTGAGTGTCGATGGGAGTGAGTGTGTGAGTGATGATGGGAGTGAGTGTGTGAGTGTCGATGGGAGTGAGTGTGTGTGTGATGATGGGAGAGAGTGTGTGAGTGATGATGGGAGTGAGTGTGTGAGTGTCTATGGGAGAGAGTGTTTGTTGTGATGATGGGAGAGAGTGTGTGAGTGATGATGGGAGTGAGTGTGTGAGTGTCTATGGGAGTGCAAGTGTGAGTGTAGATGGTAGTGAGTGTGTGGGTGATGATGGGAGTGAGTGTGTGAGAGTCTATGGGAGTGAGTGTGTGTGTGTCGATGGGAGTGAGTGTGTGTGTGATGATGGGAGTGAGTGTGTGTGTGATGATGCGAGTGAGTGTGTATGTGATGAAGAGAGTGAGTGTGTGAGGGATGATGGGAGTGTGTGAGTGATGATAGGAGTGAGTGTGTGTGTGATGATGGGAGTGATTGTGTGAGTGATGATGGGAGTGAGTGTGTGTGTGTCGATGGGAGTGAGTGTGTGAGTGATGATGGGAGTGAGTGTGTGTGTGATGATGGGAGTGATTGTGTGAGTGATGATGGGAGTGAGTGTGTGTGTGTCGATGGGAGTGAGTGTGTGAGTGATGATGGGAGTGAGTGTGTGTGTGATGATGGGAGTGAGTGTGTGTTTGTCAATGGGAGTGAGTGTGTGTGTGATGATGGGAGTAAGTGTGTGTGTGATGATGGGAGTGAGTGTGTGTTTGTCAATGGGAGTGAGTGTGTGAGTGTCAATGGGAGTGAGTGTGTGAGTGATGATGCGAGTGAGTGTGTGTGTGATGATGGTAGTGAGTGTGTGAGTGATGATGGGAGTGAGTGTGTGTGTGAAGATGGGAGTGAGTGTGTGTTTGTCAATGGGAGTGAGTGTGTGAGTGATGATGGGAGTGAGTGTGTGAGTGATGATGGGAGTGAGTGTGTGAGTGTTGATGGGAGTGACTGTGTGTGTGTGTCGATGGGAGAGAGTGTGTGAGTTTCGATGGAAGTGAGTGTGTGTGTGATGATGGGAGTGAGTGTGTGAGTGATGATGGGAGTGAGTGTGTGAGTGATGATGGGAGTGAGTGTGTGTGTGTCGATGGGAGAGAGTGTGTGAGTTTCGATGGGAGTGAGTGTGTGTGTGATGATGCGAGTGAGTGTGTGAGTGATGATGGGAGTGAGTGTGTGAGTGATGATGGGAGTGAGTGTGTGAGTGATGATGGGAGTGAGTGTGTGTGTGATGATGGGAGTGAGTGTCTGTGTGATGATGGGAGTGAGTGTGTGAGTGATGATGGGAGTGAGTGTGTGCGTGATGATGGTAGTGAGTGTGTGTGTGTCGATGGGAGTGAGTGTGTGAGTGATGATGGGAGTGAGTGTGTGTGTGTCGATGGGAGAGAGTGTGTGAGTTTCGATGGGAGTGAGTGTGTGTGTGATGATGGGAGTGAGTGTGTGTGTGATGATGGTAGTGAGTGTGTGGGTGATGATGGGAGAGAGTGTGTGAGTTTCGATGGGAGTGAGTGTGTGTGTGATGATGGGAGTGAGTGTGTGAGTGATGATGGGAGTGAGTGTGTGTGTGATGATGGTAGTGAGTGTGTGGGTGATGATGGGAGTGAGTGTGTGAGTGATGATGGGAGTGAGTGTGTGTGTGTCGATGGGAGAGAGTGTGTGAGTTTCGATGGGAGTGAGTGTGTGTGTGATGATGGGAGTGAGTGTGTGTGTGATGATGGGAGTGAGTGTGTGAGTGATGATGGGAGTGAGTGTGTGAGTGATGATGGGAGTGAGTGTGTATGTGATGATGGTAGTGAGTGTGTGAGTGATGATGGGAGTGAGTGTGTGAATGATGATGGGAGTGTGTGAGTGTGTGATGATGGGAGTGAGTGCGTGAGTGTCTATGGGAGTGCAAGTGTGAGTGTCGATGGGAGTGAGTGAGTGTGTGATGATGGGAGTGAGTGTTTGTGTGAAGATGGGAGTGAGTGAGTGTGTGAGTGTCGATGGGTGTGAGTGTGTGTGTGATGATGGGAGTGAGTGTCTGTGTGATGATGGGAGTGAGTGTGTGAGTGATGATGGGAGTGAGTGTGTGCGTGATGATGGGAGTGAGTGTGTGTGTGTGGATGGGAGTGAGTGTGTGAGTGATGATGAGAGTGAGTGTGTGTGTGTCGATGGGAGAGAGTGTGTGAGTTTCGATGGGAGTGAGTGTGTGTGTGATGATGGGAGTAAGTGTGTGTGTGATGATGGTAGTGAGTGTGTGGGTGATGATGGGAGTGAGTGTGTGAGTGATGATGGGAGAGAGTGTGTGAGTATCGATGGGAGTGAGTGTGTGTGTGATGATGGGAGTGAGTGTGTGAGTGATGATGGGAGTGAGTGTGTGTGTGATGATGGTAGTGAGTGTGTGGGTGATGATGGGAGTGAGTGTGTGAGTGATGATGGGAGTGAGTGTGTGTGTGTCGATGGGAGAGAGTGTGTGAGTTTCGATGGGAGTGAGTGTGTGTGTGATGATGGGAGTGAGTGTGTGTGTGATGATGGGAGTGAGTGTGTGAGTGATGATGGGAGTGAGTGTGTGAGTGATGATGGGAGTGAGTGTGTATGTGATGATGGTAGTGAGTGTGTGAGTGATGATGGGAGTGAGTGTGTGAGTGATGATGGGAGTGTGTGAGTGTGTGATGATGGGAGTGAGTGCGTGAGTGTCTATGGTAGTGCAAGTGTGAGTGTCGATGGGAGTGAGTGAGTGTGTGATGATGGGAGTGAGTGTTTGTGTGAAGATGGGAGTGAGTGAGTGTGTGAGTGTCGATGGGTGTGAGTGTGTGAGTGTCGATGGGAGTGAGTGTGAGAGTGACGATGGGAGTGAGTGTTTGTGTGAAGATGGGAGTGAATGTGCGAGTGATGATGGGAGTGAGTGTGTGAGTGTCGATGGGAGTGAGTGTGTGTGTCGATGGGAGTGAGTGTGGGTCGATGGGAGTGAGTATGGGAGAGTCAATGGGAGTGAGTGTGTGAGTGATGATGGTAGTGAGTGTGTGTGTGATGATGGGAGTGAGTGTGTGAGTGATGATGGGAGTGAGTGTGTGAGTGATGATAGGAGTGAGTGTGTGTGTGATGATGGTAGTGAGTGTGTGGGTGATGATGGGAGTGAGTGTGTGAGTGATGATGGGAGTGAGTGTGTGTGTGATGATGGTAGTGAGTGTGTGGGTGTCGATGGGAGTGAGTGTGTGTGTCGATGGGAGTGAGTGTGGGTCGATGGGAGTGAGTATGGGAGAGTCAATGGGAGTGAGTGTGTGAGTGATGATGGTAGTGAGTGTGTGTGTGATGATGGGAGTGAGTGTGTGAGTGATGATGGGAGTGAGTGTGTGAGTGATGATGGGAGTGAGTGTGTGTGTGATGATGGTAGTGAGTGTGTGGGTGATGATGGGAGTGAGTGTGTGAGTGATGATGGGAGTGAGTGTGTGTGTGTCGATGGGAGAGAGTGTGTGAGTTTCGATGGGAGTGAGTGTGTGTGTGATGATGGGAGTGAGTGTGTGTGTGATGATGGGAGTGAGTGTGTGAGTGATGATGGGAGTGAGTGTGTGAGTGATGATGGGAGTGAGTGTGTATGTGATGATGGTAGTGAGTGTGTGAGTGATGATGGGAGTGAGTGTGTGAATGATGATGGGAGTGTGTGAGTGTGTGATGATGGGAGTGAGTGCGTGAGTGTCTATGGGAGTGCAAGTGTGAGTGTCGATGGGAGTGAGTGAGTGTGTGATGATGGGAGTGAGTGTTTGTGTGAAGATGGGAGTGAGTGAGTGTGTGAGTGTCGATGGGTGTGAGTGTGTGTGTGATGATGGGAGTGAGTGTCTGTGTGATGATGGGAGTGAGTGTGTGAGTGATGATGGGAGTGAGTGTGTGCGTGATGATGGGAGTGAGTGTGTGTGTGTGGATGGGAGTGAGTGTGTGAGTGATGATGAGAGTGAGTGTGTGTGTGTCGATGGGAGAGAGTGTGTGAGTTTCGATGGGAGTGAGTGTGTGTGTGATGATGGGAGTAAGTGTGTGTGTGATGATGGTAGTGAGTGTGTGGGTGATGATGGGAGTGAGTGTGTGAGTGATGATGGGAGAGAGTGTGTGAGTATCGATGGGAGTGAGTGTGTGTGTGATGATGGGAGTGAGTGTGTGAGTGATGATGGGAGTGAGTGTGTGTGTGATGATGGTAGTGAGTGTGTGGGTGATGATGGGAGTGAGTGTGTGAGTGATGATGGGAGTGAGTGTGTGTGTGTCGATGGGAGAGAGTGTGTGAGTTTCGATGGGAGTGAGTGTGTGTGTGATGATGGGAGTGAGTGTGTGTGTGATGATGGGAGTGAGTGTGTGAGTGATGATGGGAGTGAGTGTGTGAGTGATGATGGGAGTGAGTGTGTATGTGATGATGGTAGTGAGTGTGTGAGTGATGATGGGAGTGAGTGTGTGAGTGATGATGGGAGTGTGTGAGTGTGTGATGATGGGAGTGAGTGCGTGAGTGTCTATGGTAGTGCAAGTGTGAGTGTCGATGGGAGTGAGTGAGTGTGTGATGATGGGAGTGAGTGTTTGTGTGAAGATGGGAGTGAGTGAGTGTGTGAGTGTCGATGGGTGTGAGTGTGTGAGTGTCGATGGGAGTGAGTGTGAGAGTGACGATGGGAGTGAGTGTTTGTGTGAAGATGGGAGTGAATGTGCGAGTGATGATGGGAGTGAGTGTGTGAGTGTCGATGGGAGTGAGTGTGTGTGTCGATGGGAGTGAGTGTGGGTCGATGGGAGTGAGTATGGGAGAGTCAATGGGAGTGAGTGTGTGAGTGATGATGGTAGTGAGTGTGTGTGTGATGATGGGAGTGAGTGTGTGAGTGATGATGGGAGTGAGTGTGTGAGTGATGATAGGAGTGAGTGTGTGTGTGATGATGGGAGTGAGTGTGTGAGTGATGATGGGAGTGAGTGTGTGAGTGATGATGGGAGTGAGTGTGAGAGTGATGATGGGAGTGAGTGTGTGTGTGATGATGCGAGTGAGTGTGTGCCTGATGGTGGGAGTCAGTGTGTGAGTGTTGACAGGAGTGTGTGTGTGTCAATAGGAGTGAGTGGGTGAGTGATGATGTGAGTGAGTGTGTGTGTGATGATGGGAGTGAGTGTGTGTTTGTCAATGGGAGTGAGTGTGTGAGTGATGATGGGAGTGAGTGTGTGTGTGTCGATGGGAGCGAGTGTGTGAGATTCGATGGGAGTGAGTGTGTGTGTGATGATGGGAGTGAGTGTGTGTGTGATGATGGGAGTGAGTGTGTGTGTGTCGATGGGAGTGAGTGTGTGAGTGATGATAGGAGTGAGTGTGTGAGTGATGATGGGAGTGAGTGTGTGAGTGATGATGGGAGTGAGTGTGTGTGTGTCGATGGGAGTGAGTGTGTGTGTGATGTTGGGAGTGAGTGTGTGTGTGATGATGGGAGTGAGTGTGTGTGTGTCGATGGGAGTGAGTGTGTGAGTGATGATAGGAGTGAGTGTGTGAGTGATGATGGGAGTGTGTGAGTGATGATGGGAGTGAGTGTGTGAGTGATGATGGGAGTGTGTGAGTGTGTGATGATGGGAGTGAGTGTATGTGTGATGCTGGGAGTGTGTGTTTGATGATGGGAGTGAGTGTGTGAGTGATGATGGGAGTGAGTGCGTGTGTGTCGATGGGAGTGAGTGTGTGAGTTTCGATGGGAGTGAGTGTGTGTGTGATGATGGGAGTGAGTGTGTGAGTGATGATGGGAGTGAGTGTGTGTGTGATGATGGTAGTGAGTGTGTGAGTGATGATGGGAGTGACTGTGTGAGTGTCGATGGGAGTGAGTGTGTGAGTGATGATGGGAGTGAGTGTGTGTGTGATGATGGGAGAGAGTGTGTGAGTGATGATGGGAGTGAGTGTGTGAGTGTCTATGGGAGTGCAAGTGTGAGTGTCGATGGTAGTGAGTATGTGGGTGATGATGGGAGTGAGTGTGTGAGAGTCTATGGGAGTGAGTGTGTGTGTGTCGATGGGAGTGAGTGTGTGTGTGATGATGGGAGTGAGTGTGTGTGTGATGATGCGAGTGAGTGTGTATGTGATGAAGAGAGTGAGTGTGTGAGTGATGATGGGAGTGTGTGAGTGATGATAGGAGTGAGTGTGTGTGTGATGATGGGAGTGATTGTGTGAGTGATGATGGGAGTGAGTGTGTGTGTGTCGATGGGAGTGAGTGTGTGAGTGATGATGGGAGTGAGTGTGTGTGTGATGATGTGAGTGAGTGTGTGTTTGTCAATGGGAGTGAGTGTGTGTGTGATGATGGGAGTAAGTGTGTGTGTGATGATGGGAGTGAGTGTGTGTTTGTCAATGGGAGTGAGTGTGTGAGTGTCAATGGGAGTGAGTGTGTGAGTGATGATGCGAGTGAGTGTGTGTGTGATGATGGTAGTGAGTGTGTGAGTGATGATGGGAGTGAGTGTGTGTGTGATGATGGGAGTGAGTGTGTGTTTGTCAATGGGAGTGAGTGTGTGAGTGATGATGGGAGTGAGTGTGTGAGTGATGATGGGAGTGAGTGTGTGAGTGATGATGGGAGTGAGTGTGTGTGTGTCGATGGGAGAGAGTGTGTGAGTTTCGATGGAAGTGAGTGTGTGTGTGATGATGGTAGTGAGTGTGTGAGTGATGATGGGAGTGAGTGTGTGTGTGATGATGGGAGTGAGTGTGTGTGTGATGATGGTAGTGAGTGTGTGGGTGATGATGGGAGTGAGTTTGTGAGTGATGATGGGAGTGAGTGTGTGTGTGATGATGGGAGTGAGTGTGTGGGTGATGATGGGAGTGAGTGTGTGAGTGATGATGGGAGTGAGTGTGTGTGTGTCGATGGGAGAGAGTGTGTGAGTTTTGATGGGAGTGAGTGTGTGTGTGATTATGGGAGTGAGTGTGTGAGTGATGATGGGAGTGAGTGTGTGTGTGATGATGGTAGTGAGTGTGTGGGTGATGATGGGAGTGAGTGTGTGAGTGATGATGGGAGTGAGTGTGTGTGTGTCGATGGGAGAGAGTGTGTGAGTTTCGATGGGAGTGAGTGTGTGTGTGATGATGGGAGTGAGCGTGTGAGTGATGATGGGAGTGAGTGTGTGTGTGATGATGGTAGTGAGTGTGTGAGTGATGATGGGAGTGACTGTGTGAGTGTCGATGGGAGTGAGTGTGTGAGTGATGATGGGAGTGAGTGTGTGAGTGTCGATGGGAGTGAGTGTGTGTGTGATGATGGGAGAGAGTGTGTGAGTGATGATGGGAGTGAGTGTGTGAGTGTCTATGGGAGAGAGTGTGTGTGTGATGATGGGAGAGAGTGTGTGAGTGATGATGGGAGTGAGTGTGTGAGTGTCTATGGGAGTGCAAGTGTGAGTGTAGATGGTAGTGAGTGTGTGGGTGATGATGGGAGTGAGTGTGTGAGAGTCTATGGGAGTGAGTGTGTGTGTGTCGATGGGAGTGAGTGTGTGTGTGATGATGGGAGTGAGTGTGTGTGTGATGATGCGAGTGAGTGTGTATGTGATGAAGAGAGTGAGTGTGTGAGGGATGATGGGAGTGTGTGAGTGATGATAGGAGTGAGTGTGTGTGTGATGATGGGAGTGATTGTGTGAGTGATGATGGGAGTGAGTGTGTGTGTGTCGATGGGAGTGAGTGTGTGAGTGATGATGGGAGTGAGTGTGTGTGTGATGATGGGAGTGATTGTGTGAGTGATGATGGGAGTGAGTGTGTGTGTGTCGATGGGAGTGAGTGTGTGAGTGATGATGGGAGTGAGTGTGTGTGTGATGATGGGAGTGAGTGTGTGTTTGTCAATGGGAGTGAGTGTGTGTGTGATGATGGGAGTAAGTGTGTGTGTGATGATGGGAGTGAGTGTGTGTTTGTCAATGGGAGTGAGTGTGTGAGTGTCAATGGGAGTGAGTGTGTGAGTGATGATGCGAGTGAGTGTGTGTGTGATGATGGTAGTGAGTGTGTGAGTGATGATGGGAGTGAGTGTGTGTGTGAAGATGGGAGTGAGTGTGTGTTTGTCAATGGGAGTGAGTGTGTGAGTGATGATGGGAGTGAGTGTGTGAGTGATGATGGGAGTGAGTGTGTGAGTGTTGATGGGAGTGACTGTGTGTGTGTGTCGATGGGAGAGAGTGTGTGAGTTTCGATGGAAGTGAGTGTGTGTGTGATGATGGGAGTGAGTGTGTGAGTGATGATGGGAGTGAGTGTGTGAGTGATGATGGGAGTGAGTGTGTGTGTGTCGATGGGAGAGAGTGTGTGAGTTTCGATGGGAGTGAGTGTGTGTGTGATGATGCGAGTGAGTGTGTGAGTGATGATGGGAGTGAGTGTGTGAGTGATGATGGGAGTGAGTGTGTGAGTGATGATGGGAGTGAGTGTGTGTGTGATGATGGGAGTGAGTGTCTGTGTGATGATGGGAGTGAGTGTGTGAGTGATGATGGGAGTGAGTGTGTGCGTGATGATGGGAGTGAGTGTGTGTGTGTCGATGGGAGTGAGTGTGTGAGTGATGATGGGAGTGAGTGTGTGTGTGTCGATGGGAGAGAGTGTGTGAGTTTCGATGGGAGTGAGTGTGTGTGTGATGATGGGAGTGAGTGTGTGTGTGATGATGGTAGTGAGTGTGTGGGTGATGATGGGAGAGAGTGTGTGAGTTTCGATGGGAGTGAGTGTGTGTGTGATGATGGGAGTGAGTGTGTGAGTGATGATGGGAGTGAGTGTGTGTGTGATGATGGTAGTGAGTGTGTGGGTGATGATGGGAGTGAGTGTGTGAGTGATGATGGGAGTGAGTGTGTGTGTGTCGATGGGAGAGAGTGTGTGAGTTTCGATGGGAGTGAGTGTGTGTGTGATGATGGGAGTGAGTGTGTGTGTGATGATGGGAGTGAGTGTGTGAGTGATGATGGGAGTGAGTGTGTGAGTGATGATGGGAGTGAGTGTGTATGTGATGATGGTAGTGAGTGTGTGAGTGATGATGGGAGTGAGTGTGTGAATGATGATGGGAGTGTGTGAGTGTGTGATGATGGGAGTGAGTGCGTGAGTGTCTATGGGAGTGCAAGTGTGAGTGTCGATGGGAGTGAGTGATTGTGTGATGATGGGAGTGAGTGTTTGTGTGAAGATGGGAGTGAGTGAGTGTGTGAGTGTCGATGGGTGTGAGTGTGTGAGTGTCGATGGGAGTGAGTGTGAGAGTGACGATGGGAGTGAGTGTTTGTGTGAAGATGGGAGTGAATGTGCGAGTGATGATGGGAGTGAGTGTGTGAGTGTCGATGGGAGTGAGTGTGTGTGTCGATGGGAGTGAGTGTGGGTCGATGGGAGTGAGTATGGGAGAGTCAATGGGAGTGAGTGTGTGAGTGATGATGGTAGTGAGTGTGTGTGTGATGATGGGAGTGAGTGTGTGAGTGATGATGGGAGTGAGTGTGTGAGTGATGATGGGAGTGAGTGTGTGAGTGATGATAGGAGTGAATGTGTGAGTGATGATGGGAGTGAATGTGTGAGTGATGATGGGAGTGAGTGTGAGAGTGATGATGGGAGTGAGTGTGTGTGTGATGATGCGAGTGAGTGTGTGCCTGATGGTGGGAGTGAGTGTGTGAGTGTTGACAGGAGTGTGTGTGTGTCAATAGGAGTGAGTGTGTGAGTGATGATGTGAGTGAGTGTGTGTGTGATGATGGGAGTGAGTGTGTGTTTGTCAATGGGAGTGAGTGTGTGAGTGATGATGGGAGTGAGTGTGTGTGTGTCGATGGGAGCGAGTGTGAGATTCGATGGGAGTGAGTGTGTGTGTGATGATGGGAGTGAGTGTGTGTGTGATGATGGGAGTGAGTGTGTGTGTGTCGATGGGAGTGAGTGTGTGAGTGATGATAGGAGTGAGTGTGTGAGTGATGATGGGAGTGAGTGTGTGTGTGTCGATGGGAGTGAGTGTGTGTGTGATGTTGGGAGTGAGTTTGTGTGTGATGATGGGAGTGAGTGTGTGTGTGTGGATGGGAGTGAGTGTGTGAGTGATGATAGGAGTGAGTGTGTGAGTGATGATGGGAGTGTGTTAGTGATGATGGGAGTGAGTGTGTGAGTGATGATGGGAGTGTGTGAGTGTGTGATGATGGGAGTGAGTGTGTGTGTGTCGATGGGAGTGAGTGTGTGAGTGATGATGGGAGTGAGTGTGTGAGTGATGATAGGAGTGAGTGTGTGAGTGATGATGGGAGTGAGTGTGTGTGTGTCGATGGGAGTGAGTGTGTGAGTTTCGATGGGAGTGAGTGTGTGTGTGATGATGGGAGTGAGTGTGAAGTGATGATGGGAGTGAGTGTGTGTGTGATGATGGTAGTGAGTGTGTGAGTGATGATGGGAGTGACTGTGTGAGTGTCGATGGGAGTGAGTGTGTGAGTGATGATGGGAGTGAGTGTGTGTGTGATGATGGGAGAGAGTGTGTGAGTGATGATGGGAGTGAGTGTGTGAGTGTCTATGGGAGTGCAAGTGTGAGTGTCGATGGTAGTGAGTATGTGGGTGATGATGGGAGTGAGTGTGTGAGAGTCTATGGGAGTGTTTGTGTGTGTGTCGATGGGAGTGAGTTTGTGTGTGATGATGGGAGTGAGTGTGTGTGTGATGATGCGAGTGAGTGTGTATGTGATGAAGAGAGTGAGTGTGTGAGTGATGATGGGAGTGTGTGAGTGATGATAGGAGTGAGTGTGTGTGTGATGATGGGAGTGATTGTGTGAGTGATGATGGGAGTGAGTGTGTGTGTGTCGATGGGAGTGAGTGTGTGAGTGATGATGGGAGTGAGTGTGTGTGTGATGATGTGAGTGAGTGTGTGTTTGTCAATGGGAGTGAGTGTGTGTGTGATGGTGGGAGTAAGTGTGTGTGTGATGATGGGAGTGAGTGTGTGTTTGTCAATGGGAGTGAGTGTGTGAGTGTCAATGGGAGTGAGTGTGTGAGTGATGATGCGAGTGAGTGTGTGTGTGATGATGGTAGTGAGTGTGTGAGTGATGATGGGAGTGAGTGTGTGTGTGATGATGGGAGTGAGTGTGTGTTTGTCAATGGGAGTGAGTGTGTGAGTGATGATGGGAGTGAGTGTGTGAGTGATGATGGGAGCGAGTGTGTGAGTGATGATGGGAGTGAGTGAGTGTGTGTGTGTCGATGGGAGAGAGTGTGTGAGTTTCGATGGAAGTGAGTGTGTGTGTGATGATGGTAGTGAGTGTGTGAGTGATGATGGGAGTGAGTGTGTGTGTGATGATGGGAGTGAGTGTGTGTGTGATGATGGTAGTGAGTGTCTGTGTGATGATGGGAGTGAGTGTGTGAGTGATGATGGGAGTGAGTGTGTGAGTGATGATGGGAGTGAGTGTGTGTGTGATGATGGGAGTGAGTGTCTGTGTGATGATGGGAGTGAGTGTGTGAGTGATGATGGGAGTGAGTGTGTGCGTGATGATGGGAGTGAGTGTGTGTGTGTCGATGGGAGTGAGTGTGTGAGTGATGATGGGAGTGAGTGTGTGTGTGTCGATGGGAGAGAGTGAGTGAGTTTCGATGGGAGTGAGTGTGTGTGTGATGATGGGAGTGAGTGTGTGTGTGATGATGGTAGTGAGTGTGTGGGTGATGATGGGAGAGAGTGTGTGAGTTTCGATGGGAGTGAGTGTGTGTGTGATGATGGGAGTGAGTGTGTGAGTGATGATGGGAGTGAGTGTGTGTGTGATGATGGTAGTGAGTGTGTGGGTGATGATGGGAGTGAGTGTGTGAGTGATGATGGGAGTGAGTGTGTGTGTGTCGATGGGAGAGAGTGTGTGAGTTTCGATGGGAGTGAGTGTGTGTGTGATGATGGGAGTGAGTGTGTGTGTGATGATGGGAGTGAGTGTGTGAGTGATGATGGGAGTGAGTGTGTGAGTGATGATGGGAGTGAGTGTGTATGTGATGATGGTAGTGAGTGTGTGAGTGATGATGGGAGTGAGTGTGTGAATGATGATGGGAGTGTGTGAGTGTGTGATGATGGGAGTGAGTGCGTGAGTGTCTATGGGAGTGCAAGTGTGAGTGTCGATGGGAGTGAGTGTGTGAGTGATGATGGTAGTGAGTGTGTGTGTGATGATGGGAGTGAGTGTGTGAGTGTCTATGGGAGTGCAAGTGTGAGTGTCGATGGGAGTGAGTGTGTGTGTGATAATGGGAGTGAGTGTGTGAGTGATGATGGGAGTGTGTGAGTGTGTGATGATGGGAGTGAGTGCGTGAGTGTTTATGGGAGTGCAAGTGTGAGTGTCGATGGGAGTGAGTGAGTGTGTGATGATGGGAGTGAGTGTTTGTGTGAAGATGGGAGTGAGTGAGTGTGTGAGTGTCGATGGGTGTGAGTGTGTGAGTGTCGATGGGAGTGAGTGTGAGAGTGACGATGGGAGTGAGTGTTTGTGTGAAGATGGGAGTGAATGTGCGAGTGATGATGGGAGTGAGTGTGTGAGTGTCGATGGGAGTGAGTGTGTGTGTCGATGGGAGTGAGTGTGGGTCGATGGGAGTGAGTATGGGAGAGTCAATGGGAGTGAGTGTGTGAGTGATGATGGTAGTGAGTGTGTGTGTGATGATGGGAGTGAGTGTGTGAGTGATGATGGGAGTGAGTGTGTGAGTGATGATGGGAGTGAGTGTGTGAGTGATGATAGGAGTGAGTGTATGAGTGATGATGGGAGTGAATGTGTGAGTGATGATGGGAGTGAGTGTGAGAGTGATGATGGGAGTGAGTGTGTGTGTGATGATGCGAGTGAGTGTGTGCCTGATGGTGGGAGTGAGTGTGTGAGTGTTGACAGGAGTGTGTGTGTGTCAATAGGAGTGAGTGTGTGAGTGATGATGTGAGTGAGTGTGTGTGTGATGATGGGAGTGAGTGTGTGTTTGTCAATGGGAGTGAGTGTGTGAGTGATGATGGGAGTGAGTGTGTGTGTGTCGATGGGAGCGAGTGTGAGATTCGATGGGAGTGAGTGTGTGTGTGATGATGGGAGTGAGTGTGTGTGTGATGATGGGAGTGAGTGTGTGTGTGTCGATGGGAGTGAGTGTGTGAGTGATGATAGGAGTGAGTGTGTGAGTGATGATGGGAGTGAGTGTGTGTGTGTCGATGGGAGTGAGTGTGTGTGTGATGTTGGGAGTGAGTTTGTGTGTGATGATGGGAGTGAGTGTGTGTGTGTCGATGGGAGTGAGTGTGTGAGTGATGATAGGAGTGAGTGTGTGAGTGATGATGGGAGTGTGTGAGTCATGATGGGAGTGAGTGTGTGAGTGATGATGGGAGTGTGTGACTGTGTGATGATGGGAGTGAGTGTGTGTGTGTCGATGGGAGTGAGTGTGTGAGTGATGATGGGAGTGAGTGTGTGAGTGATGATAGGAGTGAGTGTGTGAGTGATGATGGGAGTGAGTGTGTGTGTGTCGATGGGAGTGAGTGTGTGAGTTTCGATGGGAGTGAGTGTGTGTGTGATGATGGGAGTGAGTGTGTGAGTGATGATGGGAGTGAGTGTGTGTTTGATGATGGTAGTGAGTGTGTGAGTGATGATGGGAGTGACTGTGTGAGTGTCGATGGGAGTGAGTGTGTGAGTGATGATGGGAGTGAGTGTGTGTGTGATGATGGGAGAGAGTGTGTGAGTGATGATGGGAGTGAGTGTGTGAGTGTCTATGGGAGTGCAAGTGTGAGTGTCGATGGTAGTGAGTATGTGGGTGATGATGGGAGTGAGTGTGTGAGAGTCTATGGGAGTGAGTGTGTGTGTGTCGATGGGAGTGAGTTTGTGTGTGATGATGCGAGTGAGTGTGTATGTGATGAAGAGAGTGAGTGTGTGAGTGATGATGGGAGTGTGTGAGTGATGATAGGAGTGAGTGTGTGTGTGATGATGGGAGTGATTGTGTGAGTGATGATGGGAGTGAGTGTGTGTGTGTCGATGGGAGTGAGTGTGTGAGTGATGATGGGAGTGAGTGTGTGTGTGATGATGTGAGTGAGTGTGTGTTTGTCAATGGGAGTGAGTGTGTGTGTGATGGTGGGAGTAAGTGTGTGTGTGATGATGGGAGTGAGTGTGTGTTTGTCAATGGGAGTGAGTGTGTGAGTGTCAATGGGAGTGAGTGTGTGAGTGATGATGCGAGTGAGTGTGTGTGTGATGATGGTAGTGAGTGTGTGAGTGATGATGGGAGTGAGTGTGTGTGTGATGATGGGAGTGAGTGTGTGTTTGTCAATGGGAGTGAGTGTGTGAGTGATGATGGGAGTGAGTGTGTGAGTGATGATGGGAGCGAGTGTGTGAGTGATGATGGGAGTGAGTGAGTGTGTGTGTGTCGATGGGAGAGAGTGTGTGAGTTTCGATGGAAGTGAGTGTGTGTGTGATGATGGTAGTGAGTGTGTGAGTGATGATGGGAGTGAGTGTGTGTGTGATGATGGGAGTGAGTGTGTGTGTGATGATGGTAGTGAGTGTGTGGGTGATGATGGGAGTGAGTGTGTGAGTGATGATGGGAGTGAGTGTGTGTGTGATGATGGGAGTGAGTGTGTGGGTGATGATGGGAGTGAGTGTGTGAGTGATGATGGGAGTGAGTGTGTGTGTGATGATGTGAGTGAGTGTGTGTTTGTCAATGGGAGTGAGTGTGTGTGTGATGGTGGGAGTAAGTGTGTGTGTGATGATGGGAGTGAGTGTGTGTTTGTCAATGGGAGTGAGTGTGTGAGTGTCAATGGGAGTGAGTGTGTGAGTGATGATGCGAGTGAGTGTGTGTGTGATGATGGTAGTGAGTGTGTGAGTGATGATGGGAGTGAGTGTGTGTGTGATGATGGGAGTGAGTGTGTGTTTGTCAATGGGAGTGAGTGTGTGAGTGATGATGGGAGTGAGTGTGTGAGTGATGATGGGAGCGAGTGTGTGAGTGATGATGGGAGTGAGTGAGTGTGTGTGTGTCGATGGGAGAGAGTGTGTGAGTTTCGATGGAAGTGAGTGTGTGTGTGATGATGGTAGTGAGTGTGTGAGTGATGATGGGAGTGAGTGTGTGTGTGATGATGGGAGTGAGTGTGTGTGTGATGATGGTAGTGAGTGTCTGTGTGATGATGGGAGTGAGTGTGTGAGTGATGATGGGAGTGAGTGTGTGAGTGATGATGGGAGTGAGTGTGTGTGTGATGATGGGAGTGAGTGTCTGTGTGATGATGGGAGTGAGTGTGTGAGTGATGATGGGAGTGAGTGTGTGCGTGATGATGGGAGTGAGTGTGTGTGTGTCGATGGGAGTGAGTGTGTGAGTGATGATGGGAGTGAGTGTGTGTGTGTCGATGGGAGAGAGTGAGTGAGTTTCGATGGGAGTGAGTGTGTGTGTGATGATGGGAGTGAGTGTGTGTGTGATGATGGTAGTGAGTGTGTGGGTGATGATGGGAGAGAGTGTGTGAGTTTCGATGGGAGTGAGTGTGTGTGTGATGATGGGAGTGAGTGTGTGAGTGATGATGGGAGTGAGTGTGTGTGTGATGATGGTAGTGAGTGTGTGGGTGATGATGGGAGTGAGTGTGTGAGTGATGATGGGAGTGAGTGTGTGTGTGTCGATGGGAGAGAGTGTGTGAGTTTCGATGGGAGTGAGTGTGTGTGTGATGATGGGAGTGAGTGTGTGTGTGATGATGGGAGTGAGTGTGTGAGTGATGATGGGAGTGAGTGTGTGAGTGATGATGGGAGTGAGTGTGTATGTGATGATGGTAGTGAGTGTGTGAGTGATGATGGGAGTGAGTGTGTGAATGATGATGGGAGTGTGTGAGTGTGTGATGATGGGAGTGAGTGCGTGAGTGTCTATGGGAGTGCAAGTGTGAGTGTCGATGGGAGTGAGTGTGTGAGTGATGATGGTAGTGAGTGTGTGTGTGATGATGGGAGTGAGTGTGTGAGTGTCTATGGGAGTGCAAGTGTGAGTGTCGATGGGAGTGAGTGTGTGTGTGATAATGGGAGTGAGTGTGTGAGTGATGATGGGAGTGTGTGAGTGTGTGATGATGGGAGTGAGTGCGTGAGTGTTTATGGGAGTGCAAGTGTGAGTGTCGATGGGAGTGAGTGAGTGTGTGATGATGGGAGTGAGTGTTTGTGTGAAGATGGGAGTGAGTGAGTGTGTGAGTGTCGATGGGTGTGAGTGTGTGAGTGTCGATGGGAGTGAGTGTGAGAGTGACGATGGGAGTGAGTGTTTGTGTGAAGATGGGAGTGAATGTGCGAGTGATGATGGGAGTGAGTGTGTGAGTGTCGATGGGAGTGAGTGTGTGTGTCGATGGGAGTGAGTGTGGGTCGATGGGAGTGAGTATGGGAGAGTCAATGGGAGTGAGTGTGTGAGTGATGATGGTAGTGAGTGTGTGTGTGATGATGGGAGTGAGTGTGTGAGTGATGATGGGAGTGAGTGTGTGAGTGATGATGGGAGTGAGTGTGTGAGTGATGATAGGAGTGAGTGTATGAGTGATGATGGGAGTGAATGTGTGAGTGATGATGGGAGTGAGTGTGAGAGTGATGATGGGAGTGAGTGTGTGTGTGATGATGCGAGTGAGTGTGTGCCTGATGGTGGGAGTGAGTGTGTGAGTGTTGACAGGAGTGTGTGTGTGTCAATAGGAGTGAGTGTGTGAGTGATGATGTGAGTGAGTGTGTGTGTGATGATGGGAGTGAGTGTGTGTTTGTCAATGGGAGTGAGTGTGTGAGTGATGATGGGAGTGAGTGTGTGTGTGTCGATGGGAGCGAGTGTGAGATTCGATGGGAGTGAGTGTGTGTGTGATGATGGGAGTGAGTGTGTGTGTGATGATGGGAGTGAGTGTGTGTGTGTCGATGGGAGTGAGTGTGTGAGTGATGATAGGAGTGAGTGTGTGAGTGATGATGGGAGTGAGTGTGTGTGTGTCGATGGGAGTGAGTGTGTGTGTGATGTTGGGAGTGAGTTTGTGTGTGATGATGGGAGTGAGTGTGTGTGTGTCGATGGGAGTGAGTGTGTGAGTGATGATAGGAGTGAGTGTGTGAGTGATGATGGGAGTGTGTGAGTCATGATGGGAGTGAGTGTGTGAGTGATGATGGGAGTGTGTGACTGTGTGATGATGGGAGTGAGTGTGTGTGTGTCGATGGGAGTGAGTGTGTGAGTGATGATGGGAGTGAGTGTGTGAGTGATGATAGGAGTGAGTGTGTGAGTGATGATGGGAGTGAGTGTGTGTGTGTCGATGGGAGTGAGTGTGTGAGTTTCGATGGGAGTGAGTGTGTGTGTGATGATGGGAGTGAGTGTGTGAGTGATGATGGGAGTGAGTGTGTGTTTGATGATGGTAGTGAGTGTGTGAGTGATGATGGGAGTGACTGTGTGAGTGTCGATGGGAGTGAGTGTGTGAGTGATGATGGGAGTGAGTGTGTGTGTGATGATGGGAGAGAGTGTGTGAGTGATGATGGGAGTGAGTGTGTGAGTGTCTATGGGAGTGCAAGTGTGAGTGTCGATGGTAGTGAGTATGTGGGTGATGATGGGAGTGAGTGTGTGAGAGTCTATGGGAGTGAGTGTGTGTGTGTCGATGGGAGTGAGTTTGTGTGTGATGATGGGAGTGAGTGTGTGTGTGATGATGCGAGTGAGTGTGTATGTGATGAAGAGAGTGAGTGTGTGAGTGATGATGGGAGTGTGTGAGTGATGATAGGAGTGAGTGTGTGTGTGATGATGGGAGTGATTGTGTGAGTGATGATGGGAGTGAGTGTGTGTGTGTCGATGGGAGTGAGTGTGTGAGTGATGATGGGAGTGAGTGTGTGTGTGATGATGTGAGTGAGTGTGTGTTTGTCAATGGGAGTGAGTGTGTGTGTGATGGTGGGAGTAAGTGTGTGTGTGATGATGGGAGTGAGTGTGTGTTTGTCAATGGGAGTGAGTGTGTGAGTGTCAATGGGAGTGAGTGTGTGAGTGATGATGCGAGTGAGTGTGTGTGTGATGATGGTAGTGAGTGTGTGAGTGATGATGGGAGTGAGTGTGTGTGTGATGATGGGAGTGAGTGTGTGTTTGTCAATGGGAGTGAGTGTGTGAGTGATGATGGGAGTGAGTGTGTGAGTGATGATGGGAGCGAGTGTGTGAGTGATGATGGGAGTGAGTGAGTGTGTGTGTGTCGATGGGAGAGAGTGTGTGAGTTTCGATGGAAGTGAGTGTGTGTGTGATGATGGTAGTGAGTGTGTGAGTGATGATGGGAGTGAGTGTGTGTGTGATGATGGGAGTGAGTGTGTGTGTGATGATGGTAGTGAGTGTGTGGGTGATGATGGGAGTGAGTGTGTGAGTGATGATGGGAGTGAGTGTGTGTGTGATGATGGGAGTGAGTGTGTGGGTGATGATGGGAGTGAGTGTGTGAGTGATGATGGGAGTGAGTGTGTGTGTGTCGATGGGAGAGAGTGTGTGAGTTTTGATGGGAGTGAGTGTGTGTGTGATTATGGGAGTGAGTGTGTGAGTGATGATGGGAGTGAGTGTGTGTGTGATGATGGTAGTGAGTGTGTGGGTGATGATGGGAGTGACTGTGTGAGTGTCGATGGGAGTGAGTGTGTGAGTGATGATGGGAGTGAGTGTGTGAGTGTCGATGGGAGTGAGTGTGTGTGTGATGATGGGAGAGAGTGTGTGAGTGATGATGGGAGTGAGTGTGTGAGTGTCTATGGGAGTGAGTGTGTGTGTGATGATGGGAGAGAGTGTGTGAGTGATGATGGGAGTGAGTGTGTGAGTGTCTATGGGAGTGCAAGTGTGAGTGTCGATGGTAGTGAGTGTGTGGGTGATGATGGGAGTGAGTGTGTGAGAGTCTATGGGAGTGAGTGTGTGTGTGTCGATGGGAGTGAGTGTGTGTGTGATGATGGGAGTGAGTGTGTGTGTGATGATGCGAGTGAGTGTGTATGTGATGAAGAGAGTGAGTGTGTGAGTGATGATGGGAGTGTGTGAGTGATGATAGGAGTGAGTGTGTGTGTGATGATGGGAGTGATTGTGTGAGTGATGATGGGAGTGAGTGTGTGTGTGATGATGGGAGTGAGTGTGTGTTTGTCAATGGGAGTGAGTGTGTGTGTGATGATGGGAGTAAGTGTGTGTTTGTCAATGGGAGTGAGTGTGTGAGTGTCAATGGGAGTGAGTGTGTGAGTGATGATGCGAGTGAGTGTGTGTGTGATGATGGTAGTGAGTGTGTGAGTGATGATGGGAGTGAGTGAGTGTGTGATGATGGGAGTGAGTGTGTGTTTGTCAATGGGAGTGAGTGTGTGAGTGATGATGGGAGTGAGTGTGTGAGTGATGATGGGAGTGAGTGTGTGAGTGATGATGGGAGTGAGTGTGTGTGTGATGATGGTCGTGAGTGTGTGGGTGATGATGGGAGTGAGTGTGTGAGTGATGATGGGAGTGAGTGTGTGTGTGTCGATGGGAGAGAATGTGTGAGTTTCGATGGGAGTGAGTGTGTGTGTGATGATGGGAGTGAGTGTGTGAGTGATGATGGGAGTGAGTGTGTGAGTGATGATGGGAGTGAGTGTGTGTTTGTCAATGGGAGTGAGTGTGTGTGTGATGATGGGAGTAAGTGTGTGTGTGATGATGGGAGTGAGTGTGTGAGTGATGATGGGAGTGAGTGTGTGAGTGATGATGGGAGTGAGTGTGTGTTTGTCAATGGGAGTGAGTGTGTGTGTGATGATGGGAGTAAGTGTGTGTGTGATGATGGGAGTGAGTGTGTGTTTGTCAATGGGAGTGAGTGTGTGAGTGTCAATGGGAGTGAGTGTGTGAGTGATGATGCGAGTGAGTGTGTGTGTGATGATGGTAGTGAGTGTGTGAGTGATGATGGGAGTGAGTGAGTGTGTGATGATGGGAGTGAGTGTGTGTTTGTCAATGGGAGTGAGTGTGTGAGTGATGATGGGAGTGAGTGTGTGAGTGATGATGGGAGTGAGTGTGTGAGTGATGATGGGAGTGAGTGTGTGTGTGTCGATGGGAGAGAGTGTGTGAGTTTCGATGGAAGTGAGTGTGTGTGTGATGATGGTAGTGAGTGTGTGAGTGATGATGGGAGTGAGTGTGTGTGTGATGATGGGAGTGAGTGTGTGTGTGATGATGGTAGTGAGTGTGTGGGTGATGATGGGAGTGAGTGTGTGAGTGATGATGGGAGTGAGTGTGTGTGTGATGATGGTAGTGAGTGTGTGGGTGATGATGGGAGTGAGTGTGTGAGTGATGATGGGAGTGAGTGTGTGTGTGTCGATGGGAGAGAGTGTGTGAGTTTCGATGGGAGTGATTGTGTGTGTGTGATGATGGGAGTGAGTGTGTGAGTGATGATGGGAGTGACTGTGTGAGTGTCGATGGGAGTGAGTGTGTGAGTGATGATGGGAGTGAGTGTGTGTGTGATGATGGGAGTGAGTGTGTGAGTGTCTATGGGAGTGCAAGTGTGAGTGTCGATGGGAGTGAGTGTGTGTGTGATAATGGGAGTGAGTGTGTGAGTGATGATGGGAGTGTGTGAGTGTGTGATGATGGGAGTGAGTGCGTGAGTGTTTATGGGAGTGCAAGTGTGAGTGTCGATGGGAGTGAGTGAGTGTGTGATGATGGGAGTGAGTGTTTGTGTGAAGATGGGAGTGAGTGAGTGTGTGAGTGTCGATGGGTGTGAGTGTGTGAGTGTCGATGGGAGTGAGTGTGAGAGTGACGATGGGAGTGAGTGTTTGTGTGAAGATGGGAGTGAATGTGCGAGTGATGATGGGAGTGAGTGTGTGAGTGTCGATGGGAGTGAGTGTGTGTGTCGATGGGAGTGAGTGTGGGTCGATGGGAGTGAGTATGGGAGAGTCAATGGGAGTGAGTGTGTGAGTGATGATGGTAGTGAGTGTGTGAGTGATGATGGGAGTGAGTGTGTGAGTGCTGATGGGAGTGAGTGTGTGAGTGATGATGGGAGTGAGTGTGTGAGTGATGATAGGAGTGAGTGTGTGTGTGATGATGGGAGTGAGTGTGTGAGTGATGATGGGAGTGAGTGTGTGAGTGATGATGGGAGTGAGTGTGAGAGTGATGATGGGAGTGAGTGTGTGTGTGATGATGCGAGTGAGTGTGTGCCTGATGGTGGGAGTGAGTGTGTGAGTGTTGACAGGAGTGTGTGTGTGTCAATAGGAGTGAGTGTGTGAGTGATGATGTGAGTGAGTGTGTGTGTGATGATGGGAGTGAGTGTGTGTTTGTCAATGGGAGTGAGTGTGTGAGTGATGATGGGAGTGAGTGTGTGTGTGTCGATGGGAGCGAGTGTGTGAGATTCGATGGGAGTGAGTGAGTGTGTGATGATGGGAGTGAGTGTGTGTGTGATGATGGGAGTGAGTGTGTGTGTGTCGATGGGAGTGAGTGTGTGAGTGATGATAGGAGTGAGTGTGTGAGTGATGATGGGAGTGAGTGTGTGAGTGATGATGGGAGTGAGTGTGTGTGTGTCGATGGGAGTGAGTGTGTGTGTGATGATGGGAGTGAGTGTGTGTGTGATGATGGGAGTGAATGTGTGTGTGTCGATGGGAGTGAGTGTGTGAGTGATGATAGGAGTGAGTGTGTGAGTGATGATGGGAGTGTGTGAGTGTGTGATGATGGGAGTGAGTGTATGTGTGATGCTGGGAGTGTGTGTTTGATGATGGGAGTGAGTGTGTGAGTGATGATGGGAGTGAGTGTGTGTGTGTCGATGGGAGTGAGTGTGTGAGTTTCGATGGGAGTGAGTGTGTGTGTGATGATGGGAGTGAGCGTGTGAGTGATGATGGGAGTGAGTGTGTGTGTGATGATGGTAGTGATTGTGTGAGTGATGATGGGAGTGACTGTGTGAGTGTCGATGGGAGTGAGTGTGTGAGTGATGATGGGAGTGAGTGTGTGTGTGATGATGGGAGAGAGTGTGTGAGTGATGATGGGAGTGAGTGTGTGAGTGTCTATGGGAGTGCAAGTGTGAGTGTCGATGGTAGTGAGTATGTGGGTGATGATGGGAGTGAGTGTGTGAGAGTCTATGGGAGTGAGTGTGTGTGTGTCGATGGGAGATAGTGTGTGTGTGATGATGGGAGTGAGTGTGTGTGTGATGATGCGAGTGAGTGTGTATGTGATGAAGTGAGTGAGTGTGTGAGTGATGATGGGAGTGTGTGAGTGATGATAGGAGTGAGTGTGTGTGTGATGATGGGAGTGATTGTGTGAGTGATGATGGGAGTGAGTGTGTGTGTGTCGATGGGAGTGAGTGTGTGTTTGTCAATGGGAGTGAGTGTGTGTGTGATGATGGGAGTGAGTGTGTGAGTGTCTATGGGAGTGCAAGTGTGAGTGTCGATTGGAGTGAGTGTGTGTGTGATGATGGGAGTGAGTGTGTGAGTGATGATGGGAGTGTGTGAGTGTGTGATGATGGGAGTGAGTGCGTGAGTGTCTATGTGAGTGCAAGCGTGAGTGTCGATGGGAGTGAGTGAGTGTGTGATGATGGGAGTGAGTGTTTGTGTGAAGATGGGAGTGAGTGAGTGTGTGAGTGTCGATGGGTGTGAGTGTGAGAGTGACGATGGGAGTGAGTGTTTGTGTGAAGATGGGAGTGAATGTGCGAGTGATGATGGGAGTGAGTGTGTGAGTGTCGATGGGAGTGAGTGTGTGTGTCGATGGGAGTGAGTGTGGGTCGATGGGAGTGAGTATGGGAGAGTCAATGGGAGTGAGTGTGTGAGTGATGATGGTAGTGAGTGTGTGTGTGATGATGGGAGTGAGTGTGTGAGTGTCTATGGGAGTGCAAGTGTGAGTGTCGATGGGAGTGAGTGTGTGTGTGATAATGGGAGTGAGTGTGTGAGTGATGATGGGAGTGTGTGAGTGTGTGATGATGGGAGTGAGTGCGTGAGTGTTTATGGGAGTGCAAGTGTGAGTGTCGATGGGAGTGAGTGAGTGTGTGATGATGGGAGTGAGTGTTTGTGTGAAGATGGGAGTGAGTGAGTGTGTGAGTGTCGATGGGTGTGAGTGTGTGAGTGTCGATGGGAGTGAGTGTGAGAGTGACGATGGGAGTGAGTGTTTGTGTGAAGATGGGAGTGAATGTGCGAGTGATGATGGGAGTGAGTGTGTGAGTGTCGATGGGAGTGAGTGTGTGTGTCGATGGGAGTGAGTGTGGGTCGATGGGAGTGAGTATGGGAGAGTCAATGGGAGTGAGTGTGTGAGTGATGATGGTAGTGAGTGTGTGTGTGATGATGGGAGTGAGTGTGTGAGTGATGATGCGAGTGAGTGTGTGAGTGATGATGGGAGTGAGTGTGTGAGTGATGATAGGAGTGAGTGTGTGTGTGATGATGGGAGTGAGTGTGTGAGTGATGATGGGAGTGAGTGTGTGAGTGATGATGGGAGTGAGTGTGAGAGTGATGATGGGAGTGAGTGTGTGTGTGATGATGCGAGTGAGTGTGTGCCTGATGGTGGGAGTGAGTATGTGAGTTTTGACAGGAGTGTGTGTGTGTCAATAGGAGTGAGTGTGTGAGTGATGATGTGAGTGAGTGTGTGTGTGATGATGGGAGTGAGTGTGTGTTTGTCAATGGGAGTGAGTGTGTGAGTGATGATGGGAGTGAGTGTGTGTGTGTCGATGGGAGCGAGTGTGTGAGATTCGATGGGAGTGAGTGTGTGTGTGATGATGGGAGTGAGTGTGTGTGTGATGATGGGAGTGACTGTGTGTGTGTCGATGGGAGTGAGTGTGTGAGTGATGATAGGAGTGAGTGTGTGAGTGATGATGGGAGTGAGTGTGTGAGTGATGATGGGAGGGAGTGTGTGTGTGTCGATGGGAGTGAGTGTGTGTGTGATGATGGGAGTGAGTGTGTGTGTGATGATGGGAGTGAGTGTGTGTGTGTCGATGGGAGTGAGTGTGTGAGTGATGATAGGAGTGAGTGTGTGAGTGATGATGGGAGTGTGTGAGTGTGTGATGATGGGAGTGAGTGTATGTGTGATGCTGGGAGTGTGTGTTTGATGATGGGAGTGTGTGAGTGATGATGGGAGTGAGTGTGTGTGTGTCGATGGGAGAGAGTGTGTGAGTTTCGATGGAAGTGAGTGTGTGTGTGATGATGGTAGTGAGTGTGTGAGTGATGATGGGAGTGAGTGTGTGTGTGATGATGGGAGTGAGTGTGTGTGTGATGATGGTAGTGAGTGTGTGGGTGATGATGGGAGTGAGTGTGTGAGTGATGATGGGAGTGAGTGTGTGTGTGATGATGGGAGTGAGTGTGTGGGTGATGATGGGAGTGAGTGTGTGAGTGATGATGGGAGTGAGTGTGTGTGTGTCGATGGGAGTGAGTGTGTGTGTGATGATGGTAGTGAGTGTGTGGGTGATGATGGGAGTGAGTGTGTGAGTGATGATGGGAGTGAGTGTGTGTGTGTCGATGGGAGAGAGTGTGTGAGTTTCGATGGGAGTGAGTGTATGTGTGATGATGGGAGTGAGCGTGTGAGTGATGATGGGAGTGAGTGTGTGTGTGATGATGGTAGTGAGTGTGTGAGTGATGATGGGAGTGACTGTGTGAGTGTCGATGGGAGTGAGTGTGTGAGTGATGATGGGAGTGAGTGTGTGAGTGTCGATGGGAGTGAGTGTGTGTGTGATGATGGGAGAGAGTGTGTGAGTGATGATGGGAGTGAGTGTGTGAGTGTCTATGGGAGTGAGTGTGTGTGTGATGATGGGAGAGAGTGTGTGAGTGATGATGGGAGTGAGTGTGTGAGTGTCTATGGGAGTGCAAGTGTGAGTGTCGATGGTAGTGAGTGTGTGGGTGATGATGGGAGTGAGTGTGTGAGAGTCTATGGGAGTGAGTGTGTGTGTGTCGATGGGAGTGAGTGTGTGTGTGATGATGGGAGTGAGTGTGTGTGTGATGATGCGAGTGAGTGTGTATGTGATGAAGAGAGTGAGTGTGTGAGTGATGATGGGAGTGTGTGAGTGATGATAGGAGTGAGTGTGTGTGTGATGATGGGAGTGATTGTGTGAGTGATGATGGGAGTGAGTGTGTGTGTGATGATGGGAGTGAGTGTGTGTTTGTCAATGGGAGTGAGTGTGTGTGTGATGATGGGAGTAAGTGTGTGTTTGTCAATGGGAGTGAGTGTGTGAGTGTCAATGGGAGTGAGTGTGTGAGTGATGATGCGAGTGAGTGTGTGTGTGATGATGGTAGTGAGTGTGTGAGTGATGATGGGAGTGAGTGAGTGTGTGATGATGGGAGTGAGTGTGTGTTTGTCAATGGGAGTGAGTGTGTGAGTGAGGATGGGAGTGAGTGTGTGAGTGATGATGGGAGTGAGTGTGTGAGTGATGATGGGAGTGAGTGTGTGTGTGATGATGGTCGTGAGTGTGTGGGTGATGATGGGAGTGAGTGTGTGAGTGATGATGGGAGTGAGTGTGTGTGTGTCGATGGGAGAGAGTGTGTGAGTTTCGATGGGAGTGAGTGTGTGTGTGATGATGGGAGTGAGTGTGTGAGTGATGATGGGAGTGAGTGTGTGAGTGATGATGGGAGTGAGTGTGTGTTTGTCAATGGGAGTGAGTGTGTGTGTGATGATGAGAGTAAGTGTGTGTGTGATGATGGGAGTGAGTGTTTGTTTGTCAATGGGAGTGAGTGTGTGAGTGTCAATGGGAGTGAGTGTGTGAGTGATGATGCGAGTGAGTGTGTGTGTGATGATGGTAGTGAGTGTGTGAGTGATGATAGGAGTGAGTGAGTGTGTGATGATGGGAGTGAGTGTGTGTTTGTCAATGGGAGTGAGTGTGTGAGTGATGATGGGAGTGAGTGTGTGAGTGATGATGGGAGTGAGTGTGTGAGTGATGATGGGAGTGAGTGTGTGTGTGTCGATGGGAGAGAGTGTGTGTGTGATGATGGTAGTGAGTGTGTGAGTGATGATGGGAGTGAGTGTGTGAGTTTCGATGGAAGTGAGTGTGTGTGTGATGATGGTAGTGAGTGTGTGAGTGATGATGGGAGTGAGTGTGTGTGTGATGATGGGAGTGAGTGTGTGTGTGATGATGGTAGTGAGTGTGTGTGTGATGATGGGAGTGAGTGTGTGAGTGATGATGGGAGTGAGTGTGTGAGTTTCGATGGAAGTGAGTGTGTGTGTGATGATGGTAGTGAGTGTGTGAGTGATGATGGGAGTGAGTGTGTGTGTGATGATGGGAGTGAGTGTGTGTGTGATGATGGTAGTGAGTGTGTGGGTGATGATGGGAGTGAGTGTGTGAGTGATGATGGGAGTGAGTGTGTGTGTGATGATGGTAGTGAGTGTGTGGGTGATGATGGGAGTGAGTGTGTGAGTGATGATGGGAGTGAGTGTGTGTGTGTCGATGGGAGAGAGTGTGTGAGTTTCGATGGGAGTGAGTGTGTGTGTGATGATGGGAGTGAGTGTGTGAGTGATGATGGGAGTGAGTGTGTGTGTGATGATGGTAGTGAGTGTGTGAGTGATGATGGGAGTGACTGTGTGAGTGTCGATGGGAGTGAGTGTGTGAGTGATGATGGGAGTGAGTGTGTGTGTGATGATGGGAGTGAGTGTGTGAGTGTCTATGGGAGTGCAAGTGTGAGTGTCGATGGGAGTGAGTGTGTGTGTGATAATGGGAGTGAGTGTGTGAGTGATGATGGGAGTGTGTGAGTGTGTGATGATGGGAGTGAGTGCGTGAGTGTTTATGGGAGTGCAAGTGTGAGTGTCGATGGGAGTGAGTGAGTGTGTGATGATGGGAGTGAGTGTTTGTGTGAAGATGGGAGTGAGTGAGTGTGTGAGTGTCGATGGGTGTGAGTGTGTGAGTGTCGATGGGAGTGAGTGTGAGAGTGACGATGGGAGTGAGTTTTTGTGTGAAGATGGGAGTGAATGTGCGAGTGATGATGGGAGTGAGTGTGTGAGTGTCGATGGGAGTGAGTGTGTGTGTCGATGGGAGTGAGTGTGGGTCGATGGGAGTGAGTATGGGAGAGTCAATGGGAGTGAGTGTGTGAGTGATGATGGTAGTGAGTGTGTGTGTGATGATGGGAGTGAGTGTGTGAGTGATGATGGGAGTGAGTGTGTGAGTGATGATGGGAGTGAGTGTGTGAGTGATGATAGGAGTGAGTGTGTGTGTGATGATGGGAGTGAGTGTGTGAGTGATGATGGGAGTGAGTGTGTGAGTGATGATGGGAGTGAGTGTGAGAGTGATGATGGGAGTGAGTGTGTGTGTGATGATGCGAGTGAGTGTGTGCCTGATGGTGGGAGTGAGTGTGTGAGTGTTGACAGGAGTGTGTGTGTGTCAATAGGAGTGAGTGTGTGAGTGATGATGTGAGTGAGTGTGTGTGTGATGATGGGAGTGAGTGTGTGTTTGTCAATGGGAGTGAGTGTGTGAGTGATGATGGGAGTGAGTGTGTGTGTGTCGATGGGAGTGAGTGTGTGTGTGATGATGGGAGTGAGTGTGTGTGTGATGATGGGAGTGAGTGTGTGTGTGTCGATGGGAGTGAATGTGTGAGTGATGATAGGAGTGAGTGTGTGAGTGATGATGGGAGTGAGTGTGTGAGTGATGATGGGAGTGAGTGTGTGTGTGTCGATGGGAGTGAGTGTGTGTGTGATGATGGGAGTGAGTGTGTGTGTGATGATGGGAGTGAGTGTGTGTGTGTCGATGGGAGTGAGTGTGTGAGTGATGATAGGAGTGAGTGTGTGAGTGATGATGGGAGTGTGTGAGTGTGTGATGATGGGAGTGAGTGTATGTGTGATGCTGGGAGTGTGTGTTTGATGATGGGAGTGAGTGTGTGAGTGATGATGGGAGTGAGTGTGTGTGTGTCGATGGGAGTGAGTGTGTGAGTTTCGATGGGAGTGAGTGTGTGTGTGATGATGGGAGTGAGTGTGTGAGTGATGATGGGAGTGAGTGTGTGTGTGATGATGGTAGTGATTGTGTGAGTGATGATGGGAGTGACTGTGTGAGTGTCGATGGGAGTGAGTGTGTGAGTGATGATGGGAGTGAGTGTGTGTGTGATGATGGGAGAGAGTGTGTGAGTGATGATGGGAGTGAGTGTGTGAGTGTCTATGGGAGTGCAAGTGTGAGTGTCGATGGTAGTGAGTATGTGGGTGATGATGGGAGTGAGTGTGTGAGAGTCTATGGGAGTGAGTGTGTGTGTGATGATGGGAGTGAGTGTGTGAGTGTCTATGGGAGTGCAAGTGTGAGTGTCGATGGGAGTGAGTGTGTGTGTGATGATGGGAGTGAGTGTGTGAGTGATGATGGGAGTGTGTGAGTGTGTGATGATGGGAGTGAGTGCGTGAGTGTCTATGTGAGTGCAAGTGTGAGTGTCGATGGGAGTGAGTGAGTGTGTGATGATGGGAGTGAGTGTTTGTGTGAAGATGGGAGTGAGTGAGTGTGTGAGTGTCGATGGGTGTGAGTGTGTGAGTGTCGATGGGAGTGAGTGTGAGAGTGACGATGGGAGTGAATGTTTGTGTGAAGATGGGAGTGAATGTGCGAGTGATGATGGGAGTGAGTGTGTGAGTGTCGATGGGAGTGAGTGTGGGTCGATGGGAGTGAGTATGGGAGAGTCAATGGGAGTGATTGTGTGAGTGATGATGGTAGTGAGTGTGTGTGTGATGATGGGAGTGAGTGTGTGAGTGATGATGCGAGTGAGTGTGTGAGTGATGATGGGAGTGAGTGTGTGAGTGATGATAGGAGTGAGTGTGTGTGTGATGATGGGAGTGAGTGTGTGAGTGATGATGGGAGTGAGTGTGTGAGTGATGATGGGAGTGAGTGTGAGAGTGATGATGGGAGTGAGTGTGTGTGTGATGATGCGAGTGAGTGTGTGCCTGATGGTGGGAGTGAGTGTGTGAGTGTTGACAGGAGTGTGTGTGTGTCAATAGGAGTGAGTGTGTGAGTGATGATGTGAGTGAGTGTGTGTGTGATGATGGGAGTGAGTGTGTGTTTGTCAATGGGAATGAGTGTGTGAGTGATGATGGGAGTGAGTGTGTGTGTGTCGATGGGAGCGAGTGTGTGAGATTCGATGGGAGTGAGTGTGTGTGTGATGATGGGAGTGAGTGTGTGTGTGATGATGGGAGTGAGTGTGTGTGTGTCGATGGGAGTGAGTGTGTGAGTGATGATAGGAGTGAGTGTGTGAGTGATGATGGGAGTGAGTGTGTGAGTGATGATGGGAGTGAGTGTGTGTGTGTCGATTGGAGTGAGTGTGTGTGTGATGATGGGAGTGAGTGTGTGTGTGATGATGGGAGTGAGTGTGTGTGTGTCGATGGGAGTGAGTGTGTGAGTGATGATAGGAGTGAGTGTGTGAGTGATGATGGGAGTGTGTGAGTGTGTGATGATGGGAGTGAGTGTATGTGTGATGCTGGGAGTGTGTGTTTGATGATGGGAGTGAGTGTGTGATGATGGGAGTGAGTGTGATGATGGGAGTGAGTGTGTGAGTGTCGATGGGAGTGAGTGTGTGTGGAGATGGGAGTGAGTGTGTGAGTGTCAATGGTTGTGAGTGTGCGAGTGTTGATGGGAGTGAGTGCGAGAGTGATGATGGGAGTGAGTGTTTGTGTCAAGATGGGAGTGAGTGAGTGTGTGAGTGCCGATGAGTGTGAGTGTGTGAGTGTCGATGGGAGTGAGTGTGAGAGTGATGATGGGAGAGGGTGTGTGAGAGTCGATGGGAGTGAGTGTGTGAGTGTCGATGGGAGTGAGTGAGTGTGTGAGTGTCGATGGGTGTGAGTGTGTGAGTGTCGATGGGAGTGAGTGTGTGAGTGTCGATGGGAGTGAGTGTGAGAGTGATAATGGGAGTGATGATGGGAGTGAGTGTGTGAGTGTCGATGGGAGTGAGTGTGGGTCGATGGGAGTGAGTGTGGGTCGATGGGAGTGAGTATGGGAAAGTCAATAGGAGTGAGTGTGAGAGTGATAATGGGAGTGAGTGTGTGTGTGATGATGGGAGTGAGTGTGTGAGTGTTATTGGGAGTGAGTGCGTGTCGATGGGAGCGAGTGTGTGAGTGATCATGGGAGTGAGTGTGTGAGTGATGATGGGAGTGAATCTTTGTGACAATGGGAGTGAGTTTGTGACTCGATGGGAGTGAGTGTGTGAGTATTGATGGGAGTGAGTGTGTGAGTGTCGATGGGAGTGAGTGTGTGTGTCGATGGGAGTGAGTGTGTGTGTCGATGAGAGTGAGTGTGGGTCGATGGGGGTGAGTGTGGGAGAGTCAATGGGAGTGAGTGTGTGAGTGATGATGGGATTGAGTGTGTGAGTGTGTGATGATGGGAGTGAGTGTGTGAAGATGGGAGTGAGTGTGTGATGATGGGAGTGAGTGTGTGAGTGTCGATGGGAGTGAGTGTGTGTGGAGATGGGAGTGAGTGTGTGAGTGTCATTGGGTGTGAGTGTGCGAGTGTTGATGGGAGTGAGTGCGAGAGTGATGATGGGAGTGAGTGTTTGTGTCAAGATGGGAGTGAGTGAGTGTGTGAGTGCCGATGAGTGTGAGTGTGTGAGTGTCGATGGGAGTGAGTGTGAGAGTGATGATGGGAGAGGGTGTGTGAGAGTCGATGGGAGTGAGTGTGTGAGTGTCGATGGGAGTGAGTGAGTGTGTGAGTGTCGATGGGTGTGAGTGTGTGAGTGTCGATGGGAGTGAGTGTGTGAGTGTCGATGGGAGTGAGTGTGAGAGTGATAATGGGAGTGATGATGGGAGTGAGTGTGTGAGTGTCGATGGGAGTGAGTGTGGGTCGATGGGAGTGAGTGTGGGTCGATGGGAGTGAGTATGGGAAAGTCAATAGGAGTGAGTGTGAGAGTGATAATGGGAGTGAGTGTGTGTGTGATGATGGGAGTGAGTGTGTGAGTGTTATTGGGAGTGAGTGCGTGTCGATGGGAGCGAGTGTGTGAGTGATCATGGGAGTGAGTGTGTGAGTGATGATGGGATTGAGTGTGTGAGTGTGTGATGATGGGAGTGAGTGTGTGAAGATGGGAGTGAGTGTGTGATGATGGGAGTGAGTGTGTGAGTGTCGATGGGAGTGAGTGTGTGTGGAGATGGGAGTGAGTGTGTGAGTGTCATTGGGTGTGAGTGTGCGAGTGTTGATGGGAGTGAGTGCGAGAGTGATGATGGGAGTGAGTGTTTGTGTCAAGATGGGAGTGAGTGAGTGTGTGAGTGCCGATGAGTGTGAGTGTGTGAGTGTCGATGGGAGTGAGTGTGAGAGTGATGATGGGAGAGGGTAATTGAGTGTCGATGGGAGTGAGTGTGTGAGTGTCGATGGGAGTGAGTGAGTGTGTGAGTGTCGATGGGTGTGAGTGTGTGAGTGTCGATGGGAGTGAGTGTGTGAGTGTCGATGGGAGTGAGTGTGCGAGTGATGAGGGGAGTGAGTGTGTGAGCGTCGATGGGAGTGAGTGTGTGTGTCGATGGGAGTGAGTGTGGGTCGATGGGAGTGAGTATGGGAGAGTCAATGGGAGTGAGTGTGTGAGTGATGATAGGAGTGTGTGTGTCAATGGGAGTGAGTGTGTGAGTGATGATGTGAGTGAGTGTGTGTGTGATGATGGGAGTGAGTGTGTGAGTGTTATTGGGAGTGAGTGTGTGATGATGGGAATGAGTGTGTGAATGATGATGGGAGTGAGTGTGTGAGTGATGATGTGAGTGAGTGTGTGAGTGATGATGGGAGTGAGTGTGTGAGTGATGATGTGAGTGAGTGTGTGAGTGATGATGGGAGCGAGTGTGTGAGTGATGATGGGAGTGACTGTGTGAGTGTCGATGGGAGTGAGTGTGTGAGTGATGATGGGAGTGAGTGTGTGTGTGATGATGGGAGTGAGTGTGTGAGTGTCTATGGGAGTGCAAGTGTGAGTGTCGATGGGAGTGAGTGTGTGTGTGATAATGGGAGTGAGTGTGTGAGTGATGATGGGAGTGTGTGACTGTGTGATGATGGGAGTGAGTGCGTGAGTGTTTATGGGAGTGCAAGTGTGAGTGTCGATGGGAGTGAGTGAGTGTGTGATGATGGGAGTGAGTGTTTGTGTGAAGATGGGAGTGAGTGAGTGTGTGAGTGTCGATGGGTGTGAGTGTGTGAGTGTCGATGGGAGTGAGTGTGAGAGTGACGATGGGAGTGAGTGTTTGTGTGAAGATGGGAGTGAATGTGCGAGTGATGATGGGAGTGAGTGTGTGAGTGTCGATGGGAGTGAGTGTGTGTGTCGATGGGAGTGAGTGTGGGTCGATGGGAGTGAGTATGGGAGAGTCAATGGGAGTGAGTGTGTGAGTGATGATGGTAGTGAGTGTGTGTGTGATGATGGGAGTGAGTGTGTGAGTGATGATGGGAGTGAGTGTGTGAGTGATGATGGGAGTGAGTGTGTGAGTGATGATAGGAGTGAGTGTGTGTGTGATGATGGGAGTGAGTGTGTGAGTGATGATGGGAGTGAGTGTGTGAGTGATGATGGGAGTGAGTGTGAGAGTGATGATGGGAGTGAGTGTGTGTGTGATGATGCGAGTGAGTGTGTGCCTGATGGTGGGAATGAGTGTGTGAGTGTTGACAGGAGTGTGTGTGTGTCAATAGGAGTGAGTGTGTGAGTGATGATGTGAGTGAGTGTGTGTGTGATGATGGGAGTGAGTGTGTGTTTGTCAATGGGAGTGAGTGTGTGAGTGATGATGGGAGTGAGTGTGTGTGTGTCGATGGGAGCGAGTGTGTGAGATTCGATGGGAGTGAGTGTGTGTGTGATGATGGGAGTGAGTGTGTGTGTGATGATGGGAGTGAGTGTGTGTGTGTCGATGGGAGTGAGTGTGTGAGTGATGATAGGAGTGAGTGTGTGAGTGATGATGGGAGTGAGTGTGTGAGTGATGATGGGAGTGAGTGTGTGTGTGTCGATGGGAGTGAGTGTGTGTGTGATGTTGGGAGTGAGTGTGTGTGTGATGATGGGAGTGAGTGTGTGTGTGTCGATGGGAGTGAGTGTGTGTGTGATGATAGGAGTGAGTGTGTGAGTGATGATGGGAGTGTGTGAGTGTGTGATGATGGGAGTGAGTGTATGTGTGATGCTGGGAGTGTGTGTTTGATGATGGGAGTGAGTGTGTGAGTGATGATGGGAGTGAGTGTGTGTGTGTCGATGGGAGTGAGTGTGTGAGTTTCGATGGGAGTGAGTGTGTGTGTGATGATGGGAGTGAGTGTGTGAGTGATGATGGGAGTGAGTGTGTGTGTGATGATGGTAGTGATTGTGTGAGTGATGATGGGAGTGACTGTGTGAGTGTCGATGGGAGTGACTGTGTGAGTGATGATGGGAGTGAGTGTGTGAGTGATGATGGGAGAGAGTGTGTGAGTGATGATGGGAGTGAGTGTGTGAGTGTCTATGGGAGTGCAAGTGTGAGTGTCGATGGTAGTGAGTATGTGGGTGATGATGGGAGTGAGTGTGTGAGAGTCTATGGGAGTGAGTGTGTGTGTGTCGATGGGAGTGAGTGTGTGAGTGATGATGGGAGTGAGTGTGTGTGTGATGATGCGAGTGAGTGTGTATGTGATGAAGTGAGTGAGTGTGTGAGTGATGATGGGAGTGTGTGAGTGATGATAGGAGTGAGTGTGTGTGTGATGATGGGAGTGATTGTGTGTGTGTCGATGGGAGTGATTGTGTGTTTGTCAATGGGAGTGAGTGTGTGTGTGATGATGGGAGTGAGTGTGTGAGTGTCTATGGGAGTGCAAGTGTGAGTGTCGATGGGAGTAAGTGTGTGTGTGATGATGGGAGTGAGTGTGTGAGTGATGATGGGAGTGTGTGAGTGTGTGATGATGGGAGTGAGTGCGTGAGTGTCTATGTGAGTGCAAGTGTGAGTGTCGATGGGACTGAGTGAGTGTGTGATGATGGGAGTGAGTGTTTGTGTGAAGATGGGAGTGAGTGAGTGTGTGAGTGTCGATGGGTGTGAGTGTGTGAGTGTCGATGGGAGTGAGTGTGAGAGTGACGATGGGAGTGAGTGTTTGTGTGAAGATGGGAGTGAATGTGCGAGTGATGATGGGAGTGAGTGTGTGAGTGTCGATGGGAGTGAGTGTGTGTGTCGATGGGAGTGAGTGTGGGTCGATGGGAGTGAGTATGGGAGAGTCAATGGGAGTGAGTGTGTGAGTGATGATGGTAGTGAGTGTGTGTGTGATGATGGGAGTGAGTGTGTGAGTGATGATGCGAGTGAGTGTGTGAGTGATGATGGGAGTGAGTGTGTGAGTGATGATAGGAGTGAGTGTGTGTGTGATGATGGGAGTGAGTGTGTGAGTGATGATGGGAGTGAGTGTGTGAGTGATGATGGGAGTGAGTGTGAGTGTGATGATGGGAGTGAGTGTGTGTGTGATGATGCGAGTGAGTGTGTGCCTGATGGTGGGAGTGAGTGTGTGAGTGTTGACAGGAGTGTGTGTGTGTCAATAGGAGTGAGTGTGTGAGTGATGATGTGAGTGAGTGTGTGTGTGATGATGGGAGTGAGTGTGTGTTTGTCAATGGGAGTGAGTGTGTGAGTGATGATGGGAGTGAGTGTGTGTGTGTCGATGGGAGCGAGTGTGTGAGATTCGATGGGAGTGAGTGTGTGTGTGATGATGGGAGTGAGTGTGTGTGTGATGATGGGAGTGAGTGTGTGTGTGTCGATGGGAGTGAGTGTGTGAGTGATGATAGGAGTGAGTGTGTGAGTGATGATGGGAGTGAGTGTGTGAGTGATGATGGGAGTGAGTGTGTGTGTGTCGATGGGAGTGAGTGTGTGTGTGATGATGGGAGTGAGTGTGTGTGTGATGATGGGAGTGAGTGTGTGTGTGTCGATGGGAGTGAGTGTGTGAGTGATGATAGGAGTGAGTGTGTGAGTGATGATGGGAGTGTGTGAGTGTGTGATGATGGGAGTGAGTGTATGTGTGATGCTGGGAGTGTGTGTTTGATGATGGGAGTGAGTGTGTGATGATGGGAGTGAGTGTGATGATGGGAGTGAGTGTGTGAGTGTCGATGGGAGTGAGTGTGTGTGGAGATGGGAGTGAGTGTGTGAGTGTCAATGGTTGTGAGTGTGCGAGTGTTGATGGGAGTGAGTGCGAGAGTGATGATGGGAGTGAGTGTTTGTGTCAAGATGGGAGTGAGTGAGTGTGTGAGTGCCGATGAGTGTGAGTGTGTGAGTGTCGATGGGAGTGAGTGTGAGAGTGATGATGGGAGAGGGTGTGTGAGAGTCGATGGGAGTGAGTGTGTGAGTGTCGATGGGAGTGAGTGAGTGTGTGAGTGTCGATGGGTGTGAGTGTGTGAGTGTCGATGGGAGTGAGTGTGTGAGTGTCGATGGGAGTGAGTGTGAGAGTGATAATGGGAGTGATGATGGGAGTGAGTGTGTGAGTGTCGATGGGAGTGAGTGTGGGTCGATGGGAGTGAGTGTGGGTCGATGGGAGTGAGTATGGGAAAGTCAATAGGAGTGAGTGTGAGAGTGATAATGGGAGTGAGTGTGTGTGTGATGATGGGAGTGAGTGTGTGAGTGTTATTGGGAGTGAGTGCGTGTCGATGGGAGCGAGTGTGTGAGTGATCATGGGAGTGAGTGTGTGAGTGATGATGGGAGTGAATCTTTGTGACGATGGGAGTGAGTTTGTGACTCGATGGGAGTGAGTGTGTGAGTATTGATGGGAGTGAGTGTGTGAGTGTCGATGGGAGTGAGTGTGTGTGTCGATGGGAGTGAGTGTGTGTGTCGATGAGAGTGAGTGTGGGTCGATGGGGGTGAGTGTGGGAGAGTCAATGGGAGTGAGTGTGTGAGTGATGATGGGAGTGAGTGTGTGAAGATGGGAGTGAGTGTGTGATGATGGGAGTGAGTGTGTGAGTGTCGATGGGAGTGAGTGTGTGTGGAGATGGGAGTGAGTGTGTGAGTGTCATTGGGTGTGAGTGTGCGAGTGTTGATGGGAGTGAGTGCGAGAGTGATGATGGGAGTGAGTGTTTGTGTCAAGATGGGAGTGAGTGAGTGTGTGAGTGCCGATGAGTGTGTGTGTGAGTGTCGATGGGAGTGAGTGTGAGAGTGATGATGGGAGAGGGTGTGTGAGTGTCGATGGGAGTGAGTGTGTGAGTGTCGATGGGAGTGAGTGTGAGAGTGACGATGGGAGTGAGTGTTTGTGTGAAGATGGGAGTGAATGTGCGAGTGATGATGGGAGTGAGTGTGTGAGTGTCGATGGGAGTGAGTGTGTGTGTCGATGGGAGTGAGTGTGGGTCGATGGGAGTGAGTATGGGAGAGTCAATGGGAGTGAGTGTGTGAGTGATGATGGTAGTGAGTGTGTGTGTGATGATGGGAGTGAGTGTGTGAGTGATGATGGGAGTGAGTGTGTGAGTGATGATGGGAGTGAGTGTGTGAGTGATGATAGGAGTGAGTGTGTGTGTGATGATGGGAGTGAGTGTGTGAGTGATGATGGGAGTGAGTGTGTGAGTGATGATGGGAGTGAGTGTGAGAGTGATGATGGGAGTGAGTGTGTGTGTGATGATGCGAGTGAGTGTGTGCCTGATGGTGGGAATGAGTGTGTGAGTGTTGACAGGAGTGTGTGTGTGTCAATAGGAGTGAGTGTGTGAGTGATGATGTGAGTGAGTGTGTGTGTGATGATGGGAGTGAGTGTGTGTTTGTCAATGGGAGTGAGTGTGTGAGTGATGATGGGAGTGAGTGTGTGTGTGTCGATGGGAGCGAGTGTGTGAGATTCGATGGGAGTGAGTGTGTGTGTGATGATGGGAGTGAGTGTGTGTGTGATGATGGGAGTGAGTGTGTGTGTGTCGATGGGAGTGAGTGTGTGAGTGATGATAGGAGTGAGTGTGTGAGTGATGATGGGAGTGAGTGTGTGAGTGATGATGGGAGTGAGTGTGTGTGTGTCGATGGGAGTGAGTGTGTGTGTGATGTTGGGAGTGAGTGTGTGTGTGATGATGGGAGTGAGTGTGTGTGTGTCGATGGGAGTGAGTGTGTGTGTGATGATAGGAGTGAGTGTGTGAGTGATGATGGGAGTGTGTGAGTGTGTGATGATGGGAGTGAGTGTATGTGTGATGCTGGGAGTGTGTGTTTGATGATGGGAGTGAGTGTGTGAGTGATGATGGGAGTGAGTGTGTGTGTGTCGATGGGAGTGAGTGTGTGAGTTTCGATGGGAGTGAGTGTGTGTGTGATGATGGGAGTGAGTGTGTGAGTGATGATGGGAGTGAGTGTGTGTGTGATGATGGTAGTGATTGTGTGAGTGATGATGGGAGTGACTGTGTGAGTGTCGATGGGAGTGACTGTGTGAGTGATGATGGGAGTGAGTGTGTGAGTGATGATGGGAGAGAGTGTGTGAGTGATGATGGGAGTGAGTGTGTGAGTGTCTATGGGAGTGCAAGTGTGAGTGTCGATGGTAGTGAGTATGTGGGTGATGATGGGAGTGAGTGTGTGAGAGTCTATGGGAGTGAGTGTGTGTGTGTCGATGGGAGTGAGTGTGTGAGTGATGATGGGAGTGAGTGTGTGTGTGATGATGCGAGTGAGTGTGTATGTGATGAAGTGAGTGAGTGTGTGAGTGATGATGGGAGTGTGTGAGTGATGATAGGAGTGAGTGTGTGTGTGATGATGGGAGTGATTGTGTGTGTGTCGATGGGAGTGATTGTGTGTTTGTCAATGGGAGTGAGTGTGTGTGTGATGATGGGAGTGAGTGTGTGAGTGTCTATGGGAGTGCAAGTGTGAGTGTCGATGGGAGTAAGTGTGTGTGTGATGATGGGAGTGAGTGTGTGAGTGATGATGGGAGTGTGTGAGTGTGTGATGATGGGAGTGAGTGCGTGAGTGTCTATGTGAGTGCAAGTGTGAGTGTCGATGGGACTGAGTGAGTGTGTGATGATGGGAGTGAGTGTTTGTGTGAAGATGGGAGTGAGTGAGTGTGTGAGTGTCGATGGGTGTGAGTGTGTGAGTGTCGATGGGAGTGAGTGTGAGAGTGACGATGGGAGTGAGTGTTTGTGTGAAGATGGGAGTGAATGTGCGAGTGATGATGGGAGTGAGTGTGTGAGTGTCGATGGGAGTGAGTGTGTGTGTCGATGGGAGTGAGTGTGGGTCGATGGGAGTGAGTATGGGAGAGTCAATGGGAGTGAGTGTGTGAGTGATGATGGTAGTGAGTGTGTGTGTGATGATGGGAGTGAGTGTGTGAGTGATGATGCGAGTGAGTGTGTGAGTGATGATGGGAGTGAGTGTGTGAGTGATGATAGGAGTGAGTGTGTGTGTGATGATGGGAGTGAGTGTGTGAGTGATGATGGGAGTGAGTGTGTGAGTGATGATGGGAGTGAGTGTGAGTGTGATGATGGGAGTGAGTGTGTGTGTGATGATGCGAGTGAGTGTGTGCCTGATGGTGGGAGTGAGTGTGTGAGTGTTGACAGGAGTGTGTGTGTGTCAATAGGAGTGAGTGTGTGAGTGATGATGTGAGTGAGTGTGTGTGTGATGATGGGAGTGAGTGTGTGTTTGTCAATGGGAGTGAGTGTGTGAGTGATGATGGGAGTGAGTGTGTGTGTGTCGATGGGAGCGAGTGTGTGAGATTCGATGGGAGTGAGTGTGTGTGTGATGATGGGAGTGAGTGTGTGTGTGATGATGGGAGTGAGTGTGTGTGTGTCGATGGGAGTGAGTGTGTGAGT